>NC_039364.1:37397049-37509410 GCF_003573695.1 Papaver somniferum
TAAATTTTTATCTACTGGATTATATACAAAAAAATTCACCATACACTAACAATCTAAAGAGTTGAGGATCAACCCAAAAGAAAAAGTGTAGAGACAAAGGAAGTTTCAAAACACTAAAATTGGACTTAAATGGGAATGAGAGTGAAAAACCGAATGAATTACCCCTAAACCTAAATTTTTCAACAGGTTTACTTTTAAGCACAAAATCTTTTAATTTTAAGGGTTCAGGATTCAAAAGGTCTAACTCATAATGGACTGTTTTCGGGATGGGCAAACATGCAATTTCCAACTGTGGCTCTTTAAAAGTGTTATATTTTGAAGCAAAATAGTCCAAGAGGACTTGGGAAGCACACAGTTCCAATCCTAGATTAGGAATTTTCAGAAAATTGGTTTTACAATATTGGTACAAACCAAATCTAGGTTGGGTGGAAGGCCACCAAATTGTGACTTAGGTAGAAGAATAGGCATATCATTATCAATCAAATCAAAATCTCCTAACTCATCTACACATGTCACATCATGCTCACAATCATCAATCAAATTGGCAAGATCACAATCAGAATTATCAACATCATCAACAGATTTATTTTCGTGTATCGGCACATCAGGGGAAACATCACATGGAATACTAGAAGAAATATCATGCATTAAGGTCGGGGCAGAGAAGCCTAATGTATTTGAACCCAAAGGTTTCATAACATTTTCAGTATAGACATTTTCTTCTAACATAACATCATAATCATCATCATCATCATGATAGGAATTTTGCAATCTAGGATAATTTTCAATCCTAAGGTCGGAGCTATTACAAGAATAAAACTCTAATTCATGAGGGTGACTCATATCATGTGGTGTCGTTCCTGTTTCCCTAACGGATTCCCATTGATGGGTTTTCTCTGCAATCTCGGCTAAAAAATTCCATGCATCATCCACAGATTTATCAATAAACTCACCATTACACATAGATTCAACCATGGTTCGAGATTTAAAGTCTAGTCCCTCATAGAGGATGACGACAAGTCTCCACTTCTCAATTCCATGGTGCGGACATTCACTCAACAAATCATTAAAACGTTCAAAATAGTGAAAAACAGTTTCCTCATCCAATTGGACAAAACAATTGATACTTTGACGAATAGCGATGGTCCTATGATGTGGAAAGAATTTTTGGAAAAATTGATTAGTGAGTTGTTCCCAAGTGGTGATTGATTGTGGTCTCAAACCGTAAAACCATGTTTTGGCCCTTTCCTTTAAAGAAAATGTAAACAAATGCAATTTCAGAGAGTCTTCGGACATGTGATCAGGTTGCATAGTCCGACAAATTTGTTCAAACTCTCTTACATGAGTATAGGGGTTCTCAGAATCGCACCCTCGAAATATGGGAAGTATTTGTATCATGTTTGCATTTATTTTAAAAGGGTTATTGGTTTGAGGTAATACAATACATGATAATGGAATTTGTATTGATGGATACATGTATTCATGGAGAGCACGAGGTTGGTCCATTTTGAAATGACACAAAGCCCACTATTTGGTTTTTAAAGGGTTTTCAAAAATTTGGTTTTTGATGGGTTTGGATTTTTGGGAAAATTTTGGTTTTGGTGGGAGACATTTGAAAATTCGGTTTAAAATGGGAGCAAAAGAAATTTTTTTTTTTTTTTTTTTTTTTTTTTTGAAATTAAAATTAAGAAAATAAGAAAATAAAATTTGGTTTTTGAAATGGGAGCAAGCCCACTGTGCAAGCCTCTAATGAAATGGAAGGAAGGCTGCGGCCCAAGAAACACTAAGTTTTAATTTTGAAAGTTTAATTTGGCCCAGTTGGTTAAGGTCCGACGTTTGTTTTAAAACTTTGGTTTCGAGGTCCACTCTTGAGTGGAATACAAGTCCACAATCAGTTATAAGCTCAGCTGGGTTTAAACCCAGGGTCCAAAATACAAGTCCAATGGAAGAATTTAAACAA
The DNA here is from genome assembly GCF_003573695.1 of Papaver somniferum. NCBI lineage: Eukaryota > Viridiplantae > Streptophyta > Magnoliopsida > Ranunculales > Papaveraceae > Papaver > Papaver somniferum. The sequence continues at coordinate 37,399,010 of NC_039364.1, forward strand.
GCCCACACAAAATAAATACAAGCCCACAAATTAAACAAACAAGCCCAAAAATAAATTATTACAAACCCAAAATAGAAAAATAAAAAGCCCAAAAAATTGGGTTAATTATTACAAGCCCACAATTAAAAATTTGGAAGCCCACAGGTTGGGTTCTCTCAAATGGAATGGGTTTTAGGCTTACCTTTTTAGCACAGCCCAGCTGCTCTGATATTGTTGCAAAAACCCAGTTGGGTTTTGGTTCTTTTCCTTGGTGGCGTCCCAACAGAGGAAAAACAGGTTCAGAACAGCAGGTCCAACAGCAAATGAAATGAAGCAGATGCAGATGCAAATGCTATGCAGTGAAATGCAAAAATAGCTAATAAAAAAAACACAGATAAAACACAGCACCATTCCCCGGCAACGGCGCCAAAAACTTGGTAGTCCCCGGCAGCGGCGCCAAAAACTTGGTAGGCTTCTAAAAGAGTATAGAAATTATCCCCGGCCAAAAACTTGGTGGACCCGGAGATATGTATATAAAATTAAGCGCAATGAAAACGCGGGCCTACAGTAATACCGCAAGTGCACGGTCGTCAGTTGTAGCTCGTGCAAGTACGGGTCGATCCACAGAGATCGGGTGTGTTTTGGAGGTGTTTTAGCTAATTGGGTTCCTAAATTGCTATTGGGCTATGAAGCCTTTTGGCTTAAATTGGGCTTTGAGTACTAATGGGTTTGAATGCCCTTTGAATGAATTGGGCTTAGTGGGTTTGTTAACAATAAAATGAACTGAGCTTGGGCTCAGTTATCTTTGAAGTGTAAATGGGCTTTGGCCTTACAGGGAACTGAACTTGGGCTCAACAGTTCACTTGTGAATTGGGCTCAGTGTCTTTTGTTGTGAACTGGGCTTTGGATTCAGTCAAGGTTCTGGGCCTTTGGGATGAAATGTATTGGGCTTGGCTATTGAACTAGGCCTTTGGGCTTCACTGAATTGGACTTTGGCTTTGTAACTTATGAGCTTTGGAACAGCAGCAGACAACAGCAACAGCAGCAGTGCAGCAGAAGCACAAGGCAGTAAAGAGGAAGGAAAACAGCAGCACTGCAAGTGAAGCAACAGCAGCAGGAGAAGTGCTGCAGGGCAAGTGCAAGAGAAGTGGAGTGGCAGCAACAGCTGCAGCAGTGCAGCAGCAGCAGCTGCAAGGGAAGGAAAGCAGCAGCACTGCAAGTGTAAGGGAAGGCAATGCAGCACAAGTGCTGCACAGCAGCTGCAGGGCAGTGGAATAAGAGAAATGCAACAGAGTTGCAGCAAGCCAAAAGAAGTAGCAGCAATAGAAGTAAATCAGCAAAGAAGAAAACAGCAAACAAAATGAACATGGAAATGAAAGTAAAACAGTGACAGAAACAAAGAACAAAGCAACTACAAGTATAAAACAGTGCAAGATGAACCAAGGCCTAAGGCCAAGGGCAGGGATGTGGTGAAACTGACAGAGCAAGGCTAAGGCAAAGCTAAGGCAAACAAATAGAATGGGAAGAAAACTAGCTTGCTATGAGCACTAGTTTCTCCCAATGCTCAATCACAGTGCAACCTAAGCATACAACAAGAATGGCAAGATAATCAGCTTGCTATGAGCACTGATTTCTTCCATTGCACAATCACACCAATGCTTCACAGATACCTAGCCTAGCATTCCATCAAACTAACAGCAAAACAAACATGACAGGAACATTAACAAACATCAACAGGAGACAACATAACAGAAGCAGTGAAACTAAACAGAACATTAACAGGAAATTAAAAGGACATTGCACAAACATTATGAACATAACCAACTGAAATTAACAATGAACACACACAAACATCTAACACATTAACAGGATACATCATAACAGGACACAAGTAACATGAACATGAAATTTTAGCTGAAATTGAAAATTAACAGGACATGAAAGTCCTGGATGTTGGCTACTCCAAACATACATAACAATTAACACAAACATTAACAATAAACACAAACATAACAATTAACAGGACATGAAAGTCCTGGATGCTGGCTATTCCAAGCATAACTATTACAACATACCCACAGTCTTATATATACCCACAACACATTAGGGTTCTACAAAAAAAATTCCCAAACTGACAGAGCTAGGGTTGGTGAATTCTTACCTAATTTGATGTAGCAACATCAAATTGAACGCAACCCATTACTCTACTTGTCCTTCTCTACCTCTCCATGCCTTCAATTTCACTCTAGCTCAACCCAATTTACCTATTTCACACTTTAGGGTTTCGGTTGAAAATGTGTGAAATAAGTGAATTAGATGGACTAGGGGGATGGGAACAATGATGGGTTATCATTGTTTGACGTGGTGACAGAGGTGGGTGGCGGAGCAGGTGGTGACAGAGGTGGAGAAGGTGGTGGCAGGACATGGTTGCAGGGAGATGGTTCTGCAGAGGGGTGGGTGGAGGAGAAGGTCGACTGGTTGGGAGAAGGGGGTGTTTGGTTAGGTGGATGGTGCTCGGTCACTAGGGTGTGAGGCGGGTGTATCTAGTTTTGATGTTCTGTGACTCTGAGCTGCGAGATGCGAAGATGGTTGGTAGATCGGACGGTGATGCGGAGGCAAGCGATGAGCGACCGTTGGATTATATGATACAACAAAATCAACGATGCCAGATGGAGTTAGGTGTTGTAGTGTTAGGCGGAGATATCAAACTTTGATGAACAGCAATGGAGCGACCGTTGGATTCAACTACCATCTAATCTGAAGGCTTGGAATTCCAGCGCTGTGGTGCTCGGCATAGACTTCAGATTTTGATGCTCTATGAAGGAGCGACCGTCGGATGCTTCTGAGAAATGATCTGATGGCTGAGAACGGAGGCGCTTTTGTGTGTCGAAAATGAGGTTGTGCGCACCATTCTTCGCGGCTTCCTTGCGTAATTTCTCCCGGCTTTTCACTACTTTTCTGCTCTTTTCGCTCCGCGACTCATCCGAACTTTATTTACTACCTAAAAATGCAAAATTAATTAATAAAAATATTTATTCTTGAAAACAATGAAAATACAGAATATGGGATAAAATGTAGAATTAATGCACAAAAGATGAGTTAAAATGCCAACAGAAAGGGATAAATATATACAATATTTGGCACTCATCAATTGCATCTCATGAGGAAGGATGGCCATTGATTATGGCCATATCTTGTCGTATAGCAAAGTGACGCCATTGGCAGAGTGGCGTCTGGCGTAGCCATGGCATAGCAGCATGTCAGTGGCGTAGTCGTGGCAGCTGTTTTGGCATATTGGTGTTAGACCCAAATATGGCTCTGGCAATATTGGCCATGTTGCGAAGTTAATCTTGAGGTCTTAGGAGAGTCACTGGACCCAGTTGGCATGGCAACTTTTAGCTAAATTAGGGTTTGGCGCATCGCAACTCTATTTAGCACGTGCGGCATGACTGTGGCATGGTGGCGTGGCTGGCATAGTTGGCACATGCCAGTGGCACGAAGTAGCGCCTGGCGTAAACATGGTCGCTAGACTTTGGCACAACGGTGTTAGACCCAAATTTGGCGTGGCAACATTGGCCCTGTTGCCACATCAATCCCAACGCTCCGTGAAACGTTACTTGGTTTGGTTGGCATAGCAACTTTGCCCAAATTGGGGTTTGGAATGTCGAAACCCTAATTGGTGCGTGTGGCATGCGGCCGCGGCATGACGACACTTTTTGTGCAAATGGTGCCATAGCTATGCCAAAGGAACTATGGCAAGGCCATAGAGTGGAAACTGCCATAGGAGTAAGGATTGTCGTGGGTGGCTATGATATGGCGCCATTCCTAGGGCTTCCTGGGCTCCACACGGCTCGTGGCATGTCGTGGGGACGAAGTGGCATAGTTTGTGTTGCGAAAATTAGGGTTTTGGTTAATGCAAGGGTCGTGCTTCTGACTATAAAAACCTAATTTGAGCTTATCATGGCGTTGGCCCCGAACAGGAGGTAGGTTAGCACGTAGGGCGCTATTTATAGCGCGTTGGCACGTTTGGCGTGTTTTGGCAGGTTTGGCATGTCGTTAGCATGTTGACGCGGTAAGTGGCATGTTTGGCACGTGCACTTGGCATGCCTGTTTGGCGTGTGCGATTGGCATGCTTTTGGCATGTTTGGCATGTTGTTAGCATGTTGGCGCGGTTTCGGGAAGCCAACATGGTATGGCGACATCTTGACACTTCTTTTAAAGCTGTGGCAGGTTTAAAGCAACCTGATTGGTCGAAAAAAGGGAAGGTCGTCCAAACATGGTGTGGCCACACTTCCAGCGTGAGTGTGGCGTCTTTAGAGCGACCTAATTGGTCGATGGAAGCTGGGGCCGGCATGTATGGGCTCAGCCACAACTGGTGTGAGCATGGCGGTTTTAACGCGACCTAATTGGTCAAGGGAAGTAGGGTCGGTTTAGGATGGGGGCGTGGCCAATGGCAAGTGGCGCCGGCTGGCCTAAAGAATGGTCACGCCTCCCTTTGCTGTCCTATGGCTCCTTGTTTTCTGATTCTGGGCAAGGTTTTGCACCTACTAATCCGTGGTGGATTAATTACCTAGTTTGCCTAGGCTTAAATTTCGAAAAGCAAGGCTGATGTACTGAGCAAGGCGCAAAATCCTAACTTTTGCAAATTAGTCAGGGTAATCGATTGAATTCTATGTGTTGACACAGATTTCTTTTAAGTTCATTGCCAGAGAGAAACATGCATTCTGATTGAATACCTTATGAAAAAACCTTATCCTTGATATTTGGAAATTCGTGCTACTCTGCTGCGAGTGAACACAAATTGTCATGCCATATCAACATTAAGGATTCAGCTGGGGAACATAGCACATAAAGTATTCAAAGAAACTTATATTAAGTGAATATAGGAAAGGCGCCGAAATTTACAGAACATCTGGGATGGTTGCTACATGCGCCAGCCTGGATAAATTTCATGTAAATATATTGAATGGCTCAATAAATATGCCAGTGGAGAGGTTAACACTCGTGGCTCTGTTTCCTTGCAGAGTGACGTCACATCAGATGCAAGGTTTTACAATTTTAACCCTAAGCTAAAAACCACCATCAACACTAGGTTAGTTAACTAGCATTTCTTGTTAAGGCATTCGATTAGACTTGAATAACCGAAACCTCCAATTTGATAAGTTTAACTAAGATAAACTTAGCTTCTCTTATCCGGTTACGAATTGGACTAAACAATCCATACGGTAAACCTTTTCTTTCGTTAAGCCATAAATAATTCATACAAACCAAATAAATCAACTTGCAAAATTATTCACCTCAACAGGAAGCAATTGAATCAACATAAGCATTAAAACACCGCAATTGCACCGAAATTTTGTAAGCCTAAACAATTGATACCACACAATAAAGCAAGATAACAATAGGTTTTCTTAACCGGAACCAATTGAATCACACACACATCCATACACACATCATGGAATAAAATATCAATTGTACCGAAATTTTGTTAAGCAAGAGCAAAATATATATGAATTAAAAATCAGACTTTTCTTAAACAGGAAAACAATTAACTAACAACATTGTTACCTCATATTTCGCATCCACTTCTCCAATATGTTTGCATCTTCTTCCAGGGAGAATTGATATCGAAATATCATTATGTTGTCATTCTTATGCAAAACAAAAGAATAACAACAACCAACCTTTACCAGAGAAAGGTTGAAAACCGGTTTTAACAATTGCAAGCAAAAATTGAAAACCGTCGAAACACATATGCTTTTATGCTAAACCAAAACCGATTTAACATATTATGACTTTTTCACATATTGTTTCTACCATAACCCCTCATGATCCTTTGATAAACCTACCAACATGGGCTAGAACTTAATCCTTCTAAATCAAAAAGTCACCCAAACCATAAGGGTTCATAATATTATGAGATCGAATATCAAGGTAATAAAACAGAAATCAAACATCCCATAAACATCCATAGCAATAATAAAGCTTTCAAGCACATGCTATGTAAATCAAAGATAATTATGGATAGACCGCATTGAAAGCGTAAAACATTTTGCTGTTACACATGATTCTTAATAGGCATACAACATTAAACATTGTTCATCAGACATGCCTACAATAATATACATAATATTATACAGTTAACAGTTGTAGAATCTAATCCGAGATGTCCATGTCAGTATCTTCTTCCGAGGAAGTATCTTGATACTTGTCTGAGATGCCACTCAGGCTTCAGTAAGATCTGGATATATATTTGTAGCATGATCAATTAGATCGACAATGCAGTCATTCTTCCTCCGTAATCTTCTCTTAAGAGTTTGTGGGTCTCCTTAAACTCTTAAAGGAAGAGGGGCACTGAACAATTGTCCTCTCATTCTGTTGAGAATTCCTTCTCCTAATTTCTTCGGAATCTTTTCTCTGGTGTTTGGCCAGACAATTCCAAAAGAGCTGCATATTCTTGTAATCAAACAAGCAAAACAAGGAGTTCTTCTTTTACCTCTTCGAATTGTGATCATTAAACCACAAAAATCAAAAATTTTGATTCCTCTAACAAGATGATATGTAAGTTCAGCAACATCTCTAGTCCACTTGGTATTATGCATATTGCTAGGACACAAGTTTGCACAAGCTAGTTTTCCAAAAACTTTGAGATGAAATTCAACATTTTGAATAAGAAGAGAGTTACCTGACCATGCTCCACCGATTACTGAAGAGATAGTATTGTTGTAAACTCGATATCTTTCATCCGAACATGGTAAGAAGGTTTTCAGGTACAGATATAGAATCAATTCCGAAATCACTTGCTTGTTAACCTCAAATGATTTTGTACCAATCATAGTATGAAACTTACATTGATAATACCCCATTCTCGGTTTTTCACAAAGTTCATATAATTTCTATCCGAAACTTTGACAAAAATCATCTCCTTGATGGGTTCTTTGATTGAACCGAATTTCACAAGGCATCCATCATTCACAAAATAGTTTTGGGAACCAACACCATAGGTAAGACTAGGCATGTTTCCATAATTGATATTTCTAGTTGTGTAGAGCATATTATTCCTATTTGAACTTTCACCAATATTGAAATTCCTTCTACCTCTATTTGCCAGTGAATCAACAAAAACAGTAGAGACCTACTTACAATCGATATACCCTGTTGAGTATTGATTCTCCTTGCTTGAGTTGAATTGGAGTGATTTGAGAGAGACCCTTTGTTCTTGTAGCATCTTAGGACTGATTGAAGCATAAATTTCCACTTGAATCGAACATGCAAAAATCACAAGTGAGAAACTTTCGAACCCTTGTATGTTGTAGAGGTTTCTTTGAAACCGGAGATGATAGAGAAAGAGATAGTCCCATCCTTCTTTGTTTTTATCACCAACTCTATTTTGTATTCGGATGTGGATTCGGATTTGAATAGCACTAAACACCAAAAACCGAGACATGATAAGGGATGGCCAATAATCGGATCCTTGACCAATGTTGAATTGTCCCAATTTTGACAACTTGGACATACTAGGTGTTGACATGAAAATTGTAAGTCAATGAATTTTTACCGGACACGTCAGGACTGATTTTAATAGGCTCACAACCTATATCTGAGTGTCATGTACCCGCTATGAGGATGAGAGGGTGTCCCATATCTTGTACAGTGCTAGTGTTAGTATTTAGTTGGTATCCTTTATCTTTTTAGTAGTTGCTTTTATGTGTGGTTTAGATATACACACGTGGGCTAGCTGGGATCGTTAGATCTAAATGGGGAAGAACCTAGCTATAGAGAGTCAGAGTCTGTATTCAAACTCTTAATCGGATTTTAATCAAAAACCAATCGTTTACTCGATTTGTAGGCTGTTCGCAAGAGCAGAGAAACTTGATTCTCTGAATCAAGTATTTATCCTGTCGCTGTACTTCCAGGGACATGACAATTGGTATCAGACTTCCTTCCTGGAACCTGTAACCATGGCTACCACACAATCCATTGCAGATCTCACTGTTACGGTGAATCAACAAGCCCAATCCATTACCAATATCAAATCTGATCTCACTTCTTTAAAAACATCATTTGCTAATGTGGAATCACAACTTGCTATCATTCTAAATCTGCTTGGAATCGATTCACATCAGCCATCAAACATGGAAGAGTCTACTAATTCACTTGGGGATTTCACTGTTGAAACTCCTCTTGGTGTTGATGAAGAAAAAGATTCTCTCGAATTTTAGTTGATACCCCAATTTTTCTTTGTTGAAACTGAAGAAGATGGTGATTGTATAGATTACGAATTTCTCATTCCTTCGTTTTTCTTCGACGAAGAGGACGATTGGCCTGATGCTTTGAATTGTCAATCGAAAGAAGTTATGAGTCCTGAGGTTGCCAAACCTGAATGCTCAAAGGAATTGGTCATTAGTCACAGTAAACTAGTAATTGGTAAGAAATGATTTACTCTTCTCTTTAATGATTCTTGTATCATATTTGATCCAGGAAAAGAATTCCAACTCATTAATAGGTTTTCTTATTTCGCTGGAATTTCTGAAATTGGTTTTGATACACCTACTTCATGTTCATTTGCATTATCTGTCTGTTCTAATTTGATGTCCAACTATAATCGCACTTCTGTTCCGGACTTGATTCCCAAACCTGGGTACCTATTAGATTGGTTGTTGTGGAAATCAAATGTTGATGTGTTAGCCAAAGGTGGTGTTACTAATATTGTAGACCTGTTGTTTGCTAAAATGCCTAAGAGTGAGGCTTGGAATTTACAGGGTGTTAGAATTAAATTCTTAGTGCAGCTAAAAAGGGGTACAGTATTTGATCGTGGAAAAGAATTGCACTCATTATGGAGTACCCATATCTTGCTGCTCTTCACAATGGGTATCAAGTAGAATTGGAGTTTACAAAGTTTATGGTGTTTGTGTTCGCTAAGAATGGTGACAGTCGTGATGGCAGGTAGCTGTTTATGACTAGAGGTAATATAACTCAATCTGTATTGATGCTTTGGTGGATGCAATGGGTGTAATTCAGAATGCTTATCAATGGGTTACTCAACTGACTGAGAGAACTAGAGTTTTGCTACTCATGTTGGCCAGAGTGGTAGAAAATGCGAATGTACATCAATGGTGTGGTCGAGTGCTTGGTACAATGGGTGAAGAATCTTTTCTGCTACAGCTGCATTGTGTGGATGTTACAGTCACTCATCTGGAATTGTGGGATGTTCTTCAAAATCAATTTGAAGTTGATAAGCTAGCAGGTAGGGTATTCAGGCACGTGACTGAAGTGTTCACAGCAAAGGGAGCCACATTTGGTAGATTTTGGCCGGGAGGAGCCATGACAGAACATTTTATGTGTTGTTGTCACTATGAAGTTTTCATTCTCCACACTACATATGCATATCCACATCCGTTCAGTACATCAGTCGTTCTCTTCCATAGTCCCTGTCAATTGCACATTCCTACTTCTCTTACAACAGATTTGGAAAGCTCTAAGATGTTATTCAACACCAAGTTGCTCGGTCCGGACTGTTTTTATCTTTCTTTTGATCATACTCGTGCATTATTCGACCGAGGAACGACATTTTAATTCACAGTCTGGTACTCTTGTTTTCTGAAACGGGATTTTAGCTTTGCATTTATCATATATTGCTGGTATCATAGAACCAATCTCAGGCGGTATCTGTTAGAGTTCATTTCACTCTTGACAAACTTATAAGTTCATATTATACAGAGATATCATAAAATGTTTGTTGGAGTTTACATTGCTCATGCCAGGCTGGTGAAATCATATGGGGGTATTCACCTGAGGGGTTCGAAGGGTGGTAATTGTTTTTTTCTCTACCTTGTTTACATTTGTTACTTATTTGATCGTGAAAAGGGATTTGATTGATCTATTCTGGATTCTTACAATGGGACATCTGTTTATGCATTTGTTTTCGACCATGAGTGCCAACTGGAATTGCCACAGTCAGCCTTGATTATGTTTTTGTTTGTGTTGTTGTATTTTGAAGCTGGGGATAGTAGTGACAGTGGGAGATGAATATTGAGATGTCAGAGAGACTTACTCTTGTGCTTGCGATTCTTTCGGAAAAGTTTGAATTTCTCTTGGTGCTTCTTATAACAGATTCTACCAATGTGAGCAATCATTTGTCCAGAATAGGTTTATATTTGCAATTTCTTTGGCTTCCATATGAAGTACGTAGAAGACTGGCGACTGGCCAGAAAATGCTATTGCAAGTTAGGCAGTTCCTTAGTAGTTCTCTGCACACGCTTTGCCCTGCCTGGTATTTTGCTCCTTGCTGCAAGAAACTGACAGATTTTTACAAAATGGATTCAAGTGATTTTTCTATCCCTGGTTACACTAAACTGTGGGGTTTGACATCTGAAGCAGTGGAGACTTACTGTTGTATAACTTGTGTACTGGTGAAGAAAGTTAGTACTTCTCTCCATACTGCAACCGCCAGCTTTCCATTTACATTGCTTCTGGTATTTTCTTTGAGATGGAAGTTTGTAGCAGATAATGACGCTCAGCCTAATGATGTACTAGTGCGACGTCCTGGTCAGGCTAGAAAATTTCATATGACTACGTCCAGTTCTCAAGTTACTGCAATTTATATTTGCTCAATGCCAAGATCCGTTGAGTTTCTCGAACTATTGCAGGTTAGACTATGGCTTATAGTCAGGGATTGTGTTGGTACTCAACTTCCGGGTGCTAGGTTAACTTTGGGGCATCTTCTTAGCTCCGTGAACAGGATTGAGTGTGCAACTCGCAGTTTTATTAGTACTCACATAATTCATAGAGGTAATGCAAATTGCAGAGAAGAAAAACCATCGGAAACTCTATTCTCCATGCGATCAGCTGCTATGTTAAACAAAATCCCTCGACAGCAACAACCTTGTTTTTATGGCACCACCTCTGGTTCAATGGACATTGGATTGCTGGGCTTGAAGTCCACCTACAGAAGAACCTCACAAGGGTGGTCACTGCAAATTATGGCTGCTGATCTTCTCCTTATAGTGGAAGGGAACTATCTTGATGTACCCGCTATGATGATGAGAGGGTGTCGCAACTCAGTTCTCATCCTTGAGGACAAGGATGTTTGAAGGGGAAGAGAATGTCATGTACCCGCTATGAGGATGAGAGGGTGTCCCATATCTTGTACAGTGTTAGTGTTAGTATTTAGTTGGTATCTTTTATCTTTTTAGTAGTTGATTTTATCAATTGTAATGTGTGGTTTAGATGTACACACGTGGGCTAGCTAGGATCGTTGGATCTAAATGGGGAAGAACCTAGCTATAAAGAGTCAGATTCTGTATTCAAACTCTTAATCAGATTTTAATCAAAAACCAATTGTTTACTCGATTTGTAGGCTGTTCGCAAGAGCAGAGAAACTTGATTCTCTGAATCAAGTATTTATCCTGTCACTGTCACTGTACCTCCAGGTACATGACACTGAGTCATTATAATCTTCAAGAAAAAGTTCTTCTGAAGGGTTATAAAGAGACTCTTCTTGAAGAGTATCAGATTCTTCTGAGGTATAATTCATTAAATACTCATGAATGAGTTGATTTCCTTTAGAATTATTATTTTTCCTTGAGTTGTCCAGTTCTTTGAGGAACTCATAAACCTCATCTTGAACTCTACTAGAGTCTTCGAGGATCTTGAGTGTTTTAGACAGTGACTCATCTTCCTTTTGTTCATATATCTTAATCTCATCCTTTAAGTTAGAGAGTTGTTTTTCCATTTCCGCAAATTCAGATAATTTTCTGTCAATTTTGCTAGAAGAATCTTCAGTGAGATTAAGGTATAAGCGACATTCGTCGAATGTCCAAAATTCTTTGGATTGAAGTGATTCAATAATTTCAGCGTTTGACATTTCTTCAAACAATTTTGAGTTATCTGATCTTGCCATCACGTTAACTGAATCGACCATTATATTCAATTCTTATAGGTTGGATCGCACCAAACACAGATTGTTAGATCTTTTCGTGTTTGCCTGCTCGGATACCAATCGAAAAGGCGAGGGTACCCAAATATACCCCAAGCTAAAACTTTTCCTACCTATAAGTCCTTTCTCCGAAAGTGATTGTCTATGGACTGAGTCGAGACAACACAACTAATCGGTTCACACTTCGTGTGATCGTCTATGGATACGAGATCGAGACAATACAACAACGAAGTATGTTTACTTGATAAAAAGGTTCGGACTTAACCAAACACAATAGGATTGGTTATCAAGTAAATATGAATTAACGTTTGTGTAATTTACTTTAATTATAATAAAACAATTATAATGCGGAAATATAAAGTAAATGACACAGCAAGATTTTGTTAACGAGGAAACCGCAAATGCAGAAAAACCCCGGGACCTTGTCCAGAATTGAATACTCTCAGGATTAAGCCGCTACACAAAATTACACTAACTTCGTATAGTTGAGACCAAGCAACTAAACCTATAGTTCACCTAGTTCCGTCTGTATTCCCACGCCTCCAACTTATGAATAAGTCACGTACTTGGAACAATTCCTTTGGTTTGTATTCCAAACAGTAAAGGAACAACAAATCTGTTTGGTATCAAGTCTATTCAACCAAGTGATGTGAGTCGGATAAAGTCTCTTCTGTTTATCTTAACATAAACTCCTTCGTCGGGTTCTTAGATCTATCTTATGTTCAACTACCGAAGTAATTGTTAAGATTTTTCAACCAATACTTTTAATCCCAAATAATTGTATTGATGCCGATCTACACAACTAATCAATCCAATCTACCATAAGGATAAACCGATTATAGTTGGATCCTCTTATACCGAAACAAGTATTGTGCACACCAAAGATTATGAACCCAAAATCAGAAATCTTAAATATCTTCTTTGTCTTCAAATCTTCTTAGATCTTCAATAAACACCTGCACACAACAACTTGAATCTCTTGTGATCAATCACGCACAAAACGGAGTCTGTTAACAATGGATTATCACAAGATCGTCTTTAAAACTAACAACAGTCTAAAGATACCTGTCGAAACTTCGATCTAGTTTGAGTGAATCTTATATCAGAAGAGAAGATTCTCAAGCATAAACAAACTAGGTGCAATCCAAGTTCAACCAACGTTATTTAATCATATTAATCGAAAACACAAGATAAATCGCAATTATCTAGTTTCCCACCAAAGGTACTCGTAGAGATTCTCAATCCCAAAGAAGACTTTAAACTGAGCGGCCGTAAGAGATTTCGCCTAATAAGGTTACTCTCCTCTCCGAATAGGCGGCTTCACCAGTAACAACACAACCGAGGAAGTTTGCTGTCACGAAGGATTAGTTTGCTAGAAATGCAAACTTCAAGTATTTATAGACAAGGAAGTTTGGACACCAAGGAATTTCCATAAACGAAAATATTCTCAAAGATATTCAATATATTCCAAATTCGGTTTCCATAATTCCTGGAAATGCTCTGTCCAAAAATAATGAACGAAAATCTCTTTGGAAAATCTCAACTAGTAAATGCACATTACTAATTCTCATTTTCCTAAAATAAAATTAACAACCTTAATTAGAAGATTCTTAACTTATTTATATTTCGATCCTGGGATTTTCTTCTTGTAGCTATTAAGGAATAACTTTGAACAATAAAAGATAAACATTACTGTACGTGTTCAAAGTATGCCGACATCCTTACTTTGCAAGTCCTCTTTCATACTTACAACCTTGAAACCGATTTGCCACACTTCCAAACAAGTTTAGAATTGGTTCATCTGACTTTCAAGAACTATGCGATTGATTAAGAAACACTCAATCACAAATCACGGGTTTAACGGTTCTACCAAAACAAGTTTCGGTTCTACTTTCATATGAGTATTGTGCACAGTCACACTAGCTTTCCAAAATTCGGTTGACTAGGTATTAGGATCGGTTCCCCACATATATATGGTATCTAACTTATATGTGTTTCACATGTCCATAGGATCGGTTCCCCTTTGCCTAAAAACGTGTTGCACATGTCCATAGGATCGGTTCCCCTTTCTGCTACAAACTTGTCGCACCTCATACAAGGATCGATTCCCCTTCGTGACGTGTTCCACCTCTTCATAGGATCGGTTCCCCTTTACTCAGATTCGATTCAACAAATCACAAACTCGATCATACCATCTCAGGTGATTACTTAAGATCGGTTTCACTAATAAAAGTCATACCAATACATAAGTGAGGCCTTTGTGAATAGTTTTACCAAGAACACAAACAAGTCATGAGCGGTTATACTAAATCACACATATTGGATATTCACAAGATATGAAATGAATAACAATCCCAATAACGCCTGGCGATTTCCTTTTCGATTCATAAACAAGTTTATGAACTTACTTCCTTAAAACATATGTAAAACATTGTTTCCTAGGATGAAATCTGAAAAAGTGGAGGTACAACAACCACACCCAATATTTCGCTTAGCAATCTGTATGGAAAAACTCCAATATACTTTCTAGGGAATCAACTAGACAGTCATACTCAATCTAGATAAAAGTATATCAAAGAGTTTATATCTCAATCTCTCAATTTGATCTTTACCCAAGCAAATAGAAATCTGCGAGTCTTTATCAAAGAGAGATAACTTGGATGGTACCAAAGACCAATATCCAAGTGTCAATCAATTTAAATCAACAACCAAAAGGTAGGATATTCTAATAGATTGAACAACGCACAACCTGTGATATTTTAATTATATAACAAAATATAATGCAAAAAAGAAATAGCACGGACACCAGAATTTTGTTAACGAGGAAACCGCAAATGCAGAAAAACCCCGGGACCTAGTCCATATTGAACACACACTGTATTAAGCCGCTAAAGACACTAGCTTACTCTGAATTAACTTCGGTCTGGACTGTAGTTGAACCCCAATCAATCTCATACTGATACAGGGTACAGTTATGTTCCTACGCCTCTGATCCCAGCAGGATGCTACGTACTTGATTCCCTTAGCTGATCTCACCCACAACTAAGAGTTGCTACGACCCAGAGTCGAAGACTTTAATAAATAAATCTGTATCACACAGAAAAGTCTATGGTAATAGATAAATCCGTCTCCCACGAATATACCTACGAGTTTTCTTCTGTCTTTTAATAAATCAAGGTGAACAAGAACCAATTGATAAACCAGACTTATATTCCCGAAGAACAACCTAGTATTATCAATCACCTCACAATAATCCTAATCGACGTAGCGAAAAAAGATATTGTGGAATCACAAACGATGAGACGAAGTGTTTGTGATTAATTTTCTATCTTGCCTATCGGAGATATAAATCTCGAGCCAATTATTACAATCGTACTCGTAACGATAGAAGATGCAAGATCAGATCACACAACTACAAGAAAAGTAGTATCGGTCTGGCTTCACAATCCCAATGAAGTCTTTAAGTCGTTAACCTGGTTTTAGAAGAAGAAACCAAATCTCACACGTAAGATGTGGGGATTAGGTTTCCCAAATGCTAGAGTTCTCCCTTATATAATCTTTCAAATCAGGGTTTGCAATCAATGTTAGCTAAAACATTCAATATTAGATGAAAACCTGATTAGATTCAAGCTAATATTTCTCAACTGTTGGATCGAAAACTTAGCTTGTTACACACAAATGAAATGTCCAATTTTGGGTTTACGAACCGTTCCCAAACATTAACATTTGTTGGTTCAACAATAGTTAACCAAATGGTTAGCCATATGATTACTTTCATATCCACCATATTCTTCTTCACCATAACTAGTTCAAATGACTCAAATGAACTAGTTAGAGAGTTGTTCAATTGCTTAGATCTTATGTAACTGCACAAGACACAATCGAAGAAAAAACGGTTTGATTCACTCGAATTGGTTCATGAACTTTATAGCTACGGTTTGCAAAAGCATTCCTTAGTTTATATAAACATGAGTTCAAGAACAACCGATTTTAGATATAACCTGCTCAAGTTCGCGGACTGGGTTCGCGGACTTAAGCTCACAGAAGGAGTTCACAAACTCCAGCAGAAATTCTCGGGTCGAGAACTTCCGCCAGTTCGCGGACTTGGTTCACGCCACATTCCGTTTCTCTTGATCAACAAAGTTCGCAAACTCTGGTTCAAGGAATAAGGACTTATACATATATGTGTTTCCACAACAATGCTTATATCCTACCAATGGTTATGTAATCTAAACTCTCATTTCAATCATTGAAACATTCTCAGAGGACGTTATATAGCCGTTATTCACAGACCATTTTTCGTCAGAGCAATTTCCAAAGTGATTGAAACATAACATGACATTCGTCACTAGGTAAAGATGAATTTGGCTAAAGCAAAAGCTTACCGATACATATTTCGAGAAATAGATAGGCGGGTTAAACTCAGCTCGAAATAGCAAATGTGTATAATGAAAGTTTATACATCAGCACGACTTTTGTCTCAAGAGTTGGAGATAGAATAAATAGACTTTTGAGTGACAAATAAGTTCAAGTCTCCACATACCTTTTAGTCGATGAAGATCCACTAGTTCCTTGAGTAGTCCTTCGTCTTGTATGATGATTGCCATGGAGTCTTGAGCTCAACTACACTTTCTATCCTACTCCGAGATCTTTAGATATATAGGCTAGAAATCAAGACTTATAGTTTTGATCACTAACATTGACAAACATGCTTGAGATTGCAACGCATGCGAGTTCGACCGAGCAATGCTCTAACAATCTCCCCCTTTGTCAATTTTAGTAACAAAACTATTAATACATATGATATACAAAAAATAAATAAATTAACTTTTGTAGCTCCTATTCCACATGCCTAATCTTCAACATTACTCGAAATCTTCGTCACTTCCAAGTACTCCAGTGATCCCAAAGGTTGTAAGTTTAGCATCATCGTTGTTGAAAATCCGTAGCTATAACAACGAGAAAAGAATAGTTCTTTGATGTTTGTTTTAGTCCTGATTCAAAGGCAGTGATATCAACCTTCACATCAGGAAGGATACATTGGATAGTGCTCACTAGATGGCAGGCAATAAAGAAGAATCTGAACAGTATATCTTTTAGACATTCATACAGAGAAATAAATTTCTCAGCTGATAAATTGGCCAAAAAGGAAGCTTTACTGAGAAGGGGAGAGTGTACATACTATAATAATAAACATGTCTTCTTAGGTGCATTAGAAAGGGAAGATGGTTCTTACTTCAGATTTTAGCTTTGTGAATTTTTTTTCTCTGTTTTAATTTGGGTGAAACAGTCTGGGCCTGTCTAGACTGTTTTTTTATTTTTTGATGTTTCATTCCTATTGTCTGGGCTTGTCTAGACAAATAGTCCTCTTGTAAAACTTTGGTGTTGGGCTTTAATAATAAAATTCTTATGATTAAGGAAAAAAAAAACAACTTCTTACTTAAGTTCTTAATTACTTAAAAAATCAAACCATAAATATAAGTCTTCATTGTTAAGCTTAAACAATTACTAGTGTACTAACTACTAACCCAACTATAACGGGTTTTGCGGGCGGGTTCGGGCGGGTTTTATCTAATACCAACTACCAATCCAATTATAGCGGGTTTTTATATTCATAACCAACTACTAGGGCTGTCAATGGATAACCGAATATTCGATATCCGTCCGATCTATCCGAATCGTTAGGATATTATCCGAAATTTCGGATAACGGATATCGGATACGGATACCTTATCGGATATTCTTAATTTAACGAAACGGATACGGAAAAGGCATTATCCAATAGGATAATATCCGATATCCGTTAAAGAACGCATATGCAATTTTTTTAATATTTTTTTTTGAGTAATATATTTAGTTGTTAGCTTGGTAATGTGAAGAGTGGTAGAAATAAAAATATTATGGAAGAACAAAAACACAACTAGCTTTATTGGTAGTGAGAAAAGCTGAGAATTTTTCAATATTGATGGAGAAGATTTGAGTTTTGTTTAAATCTAATTTAATATAATAATTTTATAGTCAAATTTGTGCATTTGATCACGGTATTTGGTTTTGCTTAGTCGAATTTCCTTAAGGGTTCCTTTGATTGTTTTTGTAATTTATGAAATTAGAGAAAGACTAAAAAAGAACTTAAATTATTTTTATATAATGAATTACTATCGGATAACCGACATTGTTATCGAAACGGATAACGAAAATATTTTTGAATATCCGTCGATATTATCGGATATCGGATATGGTAGAGGCCATATCCGTTTCGATAGCTATCATTGACAGGCCTACCAACTACCAACTCGCTGCGGGCGGCTTCGGATTAAAAACTCATGAGTTTAGCGGGTACGGGCAGATTCGGGTAAGTTGGGCGGGTCTTGTGCAGCTCTACCTGTAATTTACAAAACCCCGAAGTCCCTCACTCTTCGGCTTCGAATCTATGAAGCTCTACTAGAACCCTGAACAATTTATTCTCCCGAAGGTCTCACCATGGCCTTAGAACTCATTTTTTCTCATACTCGTCGTCACTGCACTCGATATCCACCGTCTCATCTCGCTCTCCTTTTCTCCCGCTCATCTTCATCTTCACACCAGCAGTCTCTCACTGGAGATTTAGGGTTTTGTAAATCGCCATCTTCATTTCTAGGGTTTCATAGGTTTTCATCATCTTCTACAAATGAAGAATCAGATACAACTCCCTCAACTCCAACTAAGTCTGTACCAATTAAACCAGTTTCTTATGCTGTAAAACCTAAGGATCCATCTAAAAATCATGAAAATATTTCTAAGGCTCCAGAAATCAGAAGGGAGAGGGTGATCACAAGGACAGCTCCTGTGGATGGACCAATCAAACCAGTTTCTTATGATGTAAAACCATCTGCAGAGAGTGAAGCGATAGAGGGAACAAATGTAGAATCAAGGGATTGGACAAGAGAAGATATTCGATATGTTAAGGATGTTCAATCAGTGACACCTACTTCTTATCCAATAAAAGTAGCACCACTTCCAGAAGATAGGGCTTCTACTACAGGTGATGAGGAGAATCAGCAGTTGGATCAAGAGAGGAGAAAAATTGAAAATCTGAATCGAATACGTAGATCTTTAAATGTTCAAAAAGAGGAGATTCAAGTACCTTTTCCAACACTTATTAGAGCTGAAAAGAATAAGCCCAAGGTTGTTCTTGATCTTCAAGAAGCTATTAGAGAAGTCAAGGTCAGTGTAAAGCTTCTCCTTTTCTGCAAAATGTATATACTTTAGGTTTCCTTGTAAAATTGATTGGCTAAACTTTGATATCTCATGTTTCTGGGTAATTGGTTATAGTGTAGTGGTTATCTGTTCAAGTTTGTTATGGCAACGTAGATAACGTATTTGGTCTAATGCTGTAAATAATCGAATGA
This sequence comes from Papaver somniferum, assembly GCF_003573695.1. Classification (NCBI taxonomy): domain Eukaryota; kingdom Viridiplantae; phylum Streptophyta; class Magnoliopsida; order Ranunculales; family Papaveraceae; genus Papaver; species Papaver somniferum. The sequence goes on from NC_039364.1 coordinate 37,418,315, forward strand.
GGTTGTCATTTTTGTAGGAGTTCAATTAGAATTTGAAAAATGTAAACAACGTATTTGGTTTAGTGCTGCAAATGTTTGTTACAACTGACTACTAGGGATGGGATAGAATTTAAAAAATGTAATATTCGGGTGTCAAGTTGGTCATAGATGCATTAAATGGTAGTTGTAGGGAACTATCTCATAAACTTCATTGTGTATCTCTCCAGGTTTTGTTTCGATAACCTGGCAATGAATTGCATAACTTGAGCCTTGTAGTAGGATCAGTTTGTATTAGGTCCTTAACTGTGCTTTCTTGTGAAATATGTTTTGTTTCGATACACCAGATCATGAAGTACCTTTAAGATTTTTTTCCCTTGGAAATGCAAAATCAACAAATTATCTTTATTGATATTCCCCTTTTCTATCCCGGAGCTTAACTCGATACTATGAGTTTCAGTAACCTGTTGAAGAATCTAGTTATAGTCCTTGATTATTTTTCTCCAGTTTTTGATTGATCATAATAAGTTCAGCGTTTGTTAAATATATTTTCATTTCTAGTCGTTGTTCAGGCTAGTGCAAAGCGGAATTTTGTTGAAACTGTTGAAGCACATGTAAATTTGGGTGTTGATCCACGCCGCGGAGACCAGGTTCGTTTTCGCTTTTCACCAACTATTCATTATATGCCATCTGTATAAACCATACCTTCAAAAAAACGAAAAAAAATCTGTGTAAACCGTCAGTATATTTTTAGTTCTAGCCTCATCTACCAACAATAACAATAGTTTGACACAGTTGTTCCGCTTGGTATGATCTGCATATATACAAATTACGCGGAAAACTACTCTCGAATAATCTCTAGTCTGATTGTACAAGTGTATATATTTTCCAGAGGCACATGAGTTGGGTAAAAGGTGGGAGTTGTTGCAATATGAAGAGGCTGCATTCTTCCACACTTTATCTCTCTTAACTTATTTACTGTCAGCTGCAATTGGGTTATGTAATTCCACCTAGATGGGTGTTGGTAACCCGTGACCACGACCCCATGTAATTTGTTGTTATAAGCAATTAATGCCCACCAATTTTGCATTGGAAATGATAAAATGCAAAAAGAAAAAAAACCCGGTAAAACACATTGCAATATCAATTGTGTTCTATTTTGTCATTTCCAATGTAAAATTGGTGGTTATTAATTGCTCGCCATGGTTCATAACTTCGTATGTTAACAAAGCCTTTTAAGTTCTACCTAGGCAGTCATAAGCTAATCATGTTCAAATGGAACTAAGGACATGTTTACTATGAAACAGTTCCGCGTACAGTGTTTTTTGTATTTAGATCATATTTTGACACAGTGCTGCTATTGATTTGTGGAGTCCTATGTTTGCTATTATTCGATGATTTATTAGCATCTAATAATAATCCCCAGTCATCCTAAGTGCTCCCTCAATTAGCATGTTCTGAAATCCCTATGCAGTCTAGACTATCGATTGTCAATTTTTATTTTTTTTTGAATATTAAGCTAACTTAAGCATCACCGATAAAAGTTTAGAGGATGATGTCGTTAGTGGATCTGTCGATATATTTTAGCATTTCAATTGTTTGCTTCTTCAAAGCGTTCATTTACAGTTTAGTGTTATCTGATTCGTTTCACAGATGGTTCGTGGTGCTGTAACTCTTCCTCATGGAACCGGAAAGGTAGTATTTCTCTCACATTGGTACGCACATCTGGTGCTCAAATAGAATTTTAAGAACTGATGACACTCATAGTTACTAAATAAAACATTGTTGTATCTCAGACTGTCCGGGTAGCTGTTTTTGCCGAAGGGTCTGCTGCAGATGAAGCAAAGGAAGCAGGAGCAGATGTTGTTGGAGGAGATGAACTTATTGAGGAAATTCGGAGAGGTATAAGACACTGCAACACATTTTGATTGCTTATGTGTTTTACATGGCTTATACTATCCTCACAAATAGCCCACGATCTTTTATCGTAATTTTAGAGTCCAATAAATAAGCATATCATGACTTGGTATGGAAATGGGATTCTCAAATGGCTAGAGATAATAGTCATGATCTCATGATTACTACCTATTACTAAGTAAATGTATCTTTCAGCTCATCACGTTACTACATTAGGCCTCAGATGCTGGGTAAACGTGTTTTACTGAAAACTCTAAGTTCTGAATATCCTGTTTTTGTCTCTCGACTTCTTCGGGTTTTCCTTTCTGAAGTTGTGTCTTCAAGCAAAGTATGATTTATGGACTATGTGTTTGCTTTGCTTAGAAGGTTAATTCATTCAGACAGAAGATATATTATGCCTCATTCTCCTCCTGTTTAACAGCACTTATTATCCCTTTCAAATGTCCTGGAAATCTGGTCTTGTGTGACTGAATGTTAACCTGTGATTTTGCTTTGGGATCATGATCCTGAAATTCTGCAGGAGGTGGTAAGCTCAACTTTGACAAGTGTATAGCAACTCCCATTTTTATGCCTCGTCTCGGAAAGGTTTGGCACTTGGACTCCACATAAAACCCATGTTTGCTAAATAATTATGCTTTCGTATTAAAATTTATGGTTATTCTAATCAGATAGCAAGAATTCTGGGGCCGCGTGGTCTGATGCCAAACCCCAAGGTATGTCTGTACTGTTTCTCTTATTAACTATCGTCAGTCATATGGGTAGCTCATAATATCCTATATTTAACAGTTTCAGTTGTGCTGTCTGATTTACTTGTTTTACTCAATATTTATAGCTAGGTTCCGTGACAAGTGATGTCTCTGCAGCAGTGAAAGATGCTAAACGTGGTCGAGTTGATTTTAAACTTGACAAAACTGCTATTGTTCATGCAGGTCTTGGAAAGGTTAGATATTCTGTTTTCAGCAAACTGTTTGAAGTTGAGTTCTGCAATTTTTAAACACTTCTGATATCAAAATCATTTACAGGTGACACTGTCTGAGGAGTCTCTCCGCGAAAATATTGGTGCTTTTGTAAATGCCCTTTTGGTGGCAAAGCCTGTGGGTCTGAAAAAGAGTGAGTTGCCGCCATACTTGTATTCAGTATTTTATTTCAAGTAGCAATCAAAATTTATTCTAACTACCTCAAGGTTAGGTTATAAGTCACCGTATGCTCAAATGAATAGTTTTGGTACCTTATTAACTTAACTTGCCTAATTTTGTGCAGCATCCAAGTATGTTGGGTATGTGAAGGGCTTCACACTGTGCAGCACGGTAAGCTTGCAATCCTTATAATAAATAGCTAGCTAAGCTTTCTGGTTATTATGATATATTTTATATGCTAAGCTGCCTATACTACGGTCCCCATCAAATCCTCCAGCACTATCCGAACAGTGTGAGGGTATCATAGTATGTTGTGGAGGTGTTGAAGTTAACATTTATTTTGTTATCCTCTTGAGATCCAGCTCCTGTTTATTGCCATACCTGCTAATTAAATATTTCGTAGACACCTAAAGAAACTCGTGTAGTTATTCATATGTTTAAGTACTTCTTGACATCATAAATTGCTGAGAAGTTATAGGTTGTATGCCTCGGTGTAGAACAGTTGCTACATGAACTAAAGCTACCTTGTGTAGATAGATCATGGAAAGGATATGATTTTTCATCATAATTAATAACTCAATAGTCTCTGCCTTTCAAGAGTTGCCGGAAGCTTGAAAATTGAGTTCTGACGTGCCTTGACCTTCTATTGAAGCGATTATCCGCACAGTACAATGTCCTGACCTATTAACATCTCTTCAGAAACCTTCAGTTACTTCCACCCCCTATTCACAGAATGCTTTCTGATTTGTGCTGCTGTAATCATTCCATATAGCTTGATAGGTCTTAGAGACTTGACAAAGAACTCGGTGTAGGAGGATTTGAAAAAAAATGGCTGCACCAGTTCTACAAAATTGTTTAGTAGAATACTGTCCTTTATCCTGTTCCAACTTTTTAAACTATGTACTCCTGTGTGAGTTGCTTACTATGTTGGCAATTTATTTTTGGTGTTTCAAATGCAGATGGGTCCTGGATTTCCAGTTTCCATACAATCACTATCATTGGCAGCAGATAATTATAACAAATTAAAACTTAAGTGAAAATGGCTGCATTGGCTTAGCTCAAAGTTGTTCTCATCTGTATGAAGATTTCTCATGATGCAGAATCAAGGATTGATAAAGCTACTCTTGTAAAATTTCACAAAAAAAAGTTTTGGTTCCAAAATGGAAGAATAAAAGTTGTACGATTCTCTTTTGTTTCTTTTAGTACATTTTTCTTTTACTTGTTTTTTTCTTTGTATTCTTATAGTTGCACATCTTAGCGGGAATTTTCTAGTGGTTTGATAGCCTTCTTGTTTTCCATTATTAAGGAAAATGGTTAATTATATAGTCACCAAGGGGATAATCTTTGGTGTTGATTTTACTGTATCGTTTAGCCAAGTTTTGTTGGTTGTTGCTTACTTCATTTTGGTGGTGTTAAGGTGGGCTTCATTTTTCCTTTACCCACATGATGATATCAAACTATGGGAATCATTCATTTTGTTTGTTTTTGGTTATAGCGGAGAGGCTATGAATCATTCATTTTGTTTATTGCTGTTCATGTAAAGAATTTGAGGTCATGTAACAAGAAAATAAAATTCTTTTCAGAATAGAGGATGTGATCTTTACCAACAGAAAATGGTCATTTCAGGCTCTGACGAATTTTATAAGACTTCAATCCCTCGTTACCTGACCCTTCACACTTTTTGGTGTGAACTGTTTACTGTTACGAGAGAAGACAAGTCTTTGTAATCTTGTTGACCTTCTTTCACAAAAGATGGACTTTGTGGCTCTCCTCGGGTTCCCAATCCCATTACATCAAAAGACCATCATAAGGAGTCCTTTTTGGAGTCAGAGACTGAGAAGCACATAGAAAGTGAGTTAAAATAGTGGGACCATGATGTAAAACAGTTCCACCATGTTTGTTTACTCCTGACTCATCTGAGTCGTTCGGATCTGAATCATCTGGATCTGAGTGAAATCACCTGACTCATCTGGATCTGAGTCGATATGTTTGTTTTGAGTCAGATCTGACTCATCTGACTCGGAAATAAGTGAGTCAGTGGTTTGGTCTCATGAGTCAGGGGTATTTTGTTACCTGACTCAAATGAGTCCGAGTCAGGAGTTATGTCTGAATCAGAGGTCGAGTCAGATCTGACTCAAAATGGAAAACAAACGGTCTGACTGCTGACTCGGTCCGAGTCAGGAGTCGACTCAGATTCAGACGCCGAGTCAGCTGCAAACAAACAAGGTCTTTGCAGTCTGCCTAGAGAATCTCCCTAATCGTAATCCAAAAAACCGACACCATTTCCTGCATCGTATCCATTTTTATTGTCTTTCTTTTGTCTTTCTCTTCCCCTCTTTCCATTACCTCCATTCGTCTGTGTCCAGTCAATTTATACGAAAACGTGTAGACCAACTCCGTATAACTATTTTAGTATTTATTTCCATAAAGTACAGTGAGAGAGAGCTTGTATGTTTGTTCAGTCCAGTGAGTGCTCACTCTTCAAAAATGTGAGAATATTTGACACTGTATAGTAACAGTAGTTTAAAGTTCAAACAGCAACAATCTAGGGTTAGGGTTTTTTCTGGGTCTCTGCAATCTTCCTCATCAACCAAGAAATGGAAGAAGGAGATGAGAGAAGAAAAGAAGCTATTGTTTTAGTGGTCATAGTTGTTTTAGCTTGTTTAGCTTTAGTCTCATTACTTGTTGCTTTTAGTTATTATTGCTACATTACAAACAAACTCTCTAAGCGTTTAAAGAACTCTAAAAGTAAGTTACTTTTAAACTCTCTTTTAATTCCATTTTCTTTTAATTTTTTATAATTTTTTTTTGATGGAATGTTGTGTGATCAGGGAGTGATAACAGTGGAATTTCAAAGATACAAGTGACAACTGAAAGAGGAATTCATGTGTTTAGTTTCAAACAACTTCATTCAGCTACTGGTGGTTTTGGTAAATCTTATGTAGTTGGTCATGGTGGATTTGGGTCTGTTTATAGAGGGGTTTTACCTGATGGGAGAAAAATTGCTGTCAAATTAATGGATAGAGCTGGAAAACAAGGAGAAGATGAGTTCCAAATGGAGGTTAATTTTTTCATTTGTAACCCTCATTTGATTCAATTTCATTATATTATTATACTTTCAGTTGGGGGACTGATTAGATTTGGTTTATTTGTATGGTATAGGTGGAATTGCTTACTCGGCTTCGTTCTCCATATTTGCTTGCTTTGTTGGGTTACTGTTCTGATCATGATCGCAAATTATTAGTTTATGAGTTTATGGCAAATGGTGGTCTACAAGAACATCTTTATCCACCCAGAGGTTAGTCTTATTCGATTATTATATTTTGCTTTTCATGTCTTCTTTCATAATAATTGTCTTTCTTCTTTTTGAATGTCTTTTTAGTTCTTTACATTATTGATCACAAAATTTGTATTGATTACTAAAAGTGTTGTAATTTATGTTTGTTGAATGATAATGAGAATTCGAACTTGACCCACTACACTCATCAAAACTGTACGAATAATCGACTTTTTAAGAATAAGACCTAGATCAGTTCAAGAAGTACTACTGTTTGTGAAATTCGTAACCGGTTGTATACTTAAAAGCATGAAATGAGCTGTCTTTAAGACATATACACATGCCGGATATGCTGCTAGTGCTGTGCTCCTGCTATCATGTATATATTTTTAAATAGTGCATAATTATTCAGGCCAACCAATTTTTATTTGAGCACTTATATTCCGATGCACATGTTTCATGTTTGGCATGATTCTTTCATAAACATTACGCTAGTGTGTTACACAAATTCTAGCTTCACAGCATCTAACTCGTCTTATTCCCCTCTCTAGAAGTATAATAAGCTGCCAAATATAGTATATAGTGAGTTTACTGGTCTTTATTTGAGGCGCAGGTTCTAAAGGTGGTGCTTCTAAGTTGGACTGGGAGACCCGATTGAGAATAGCCCTGGAAGCTGCAAAAGGTCTGGAATATCTACATGAACATGTCAGCCCCCCTGTCATTCACAGAGATTTTAAAAGCAGTAACATTCTTTTGGATCGGAATTTCCATGCTAAGGTTTCTGATTTTGGCTTGGCAAAGATTGGATCAGACCAGGCTGGAGGTCATGTTTCCACGAGAGTATTAGGCACACAGGGATACGTCGCCCCCGAGTAAGAAACAACAGCCTATTATATGATTTTATATCTAACAGCATTGCCTCTCTTCATTAGTGTTTGAATGTTTATATCCTTCGCTGCTCAGTTGAACAAAGATGGAAAGAAAAGTATTATCTGTGAACACATTTTCGCTACTTAATAGAACGAAGTCCTGCATCTGTGCAGGTATGCGTTGACAGGTCATCTGACAACCAAATCAGATGTTTACAGTTATGGTGTTGTTCTTTTGGAGTTGCTTACAGGGAGGACTCCAGTTGACTCGCAAAGACCTTCTGGGGAAGGTGTGCTTGTATCTTGGGTATGTTCTTTTTATATCTTCCCTTAGGATAACTGAACTGCATTTTTGAAAAAAGATGTCAAACCTGTCCTTAAATTTGTATGGAAATTGAATTTCTTCATTTACGGAGTCCCTATGTTCTCTCCAAATGGTTGTTTCAATTACTAATGCTCTTTTCTCTTTGAATGTGCCAAAAGGCTTTACCTAGGCTAACAGATAGAGAGAAGGTTGCCGAGATCATGGATCCATCACTGGAAGGTCAGTACTCGTTGAAGGAGGTTGTTCAAGTAGCTGCAATTGCGGCAATGTGCGTGCAATCAGAGTCAGATTACAGACCGTTAATGGCTGATGTTGTGCAGTCACTGGTTCCTCTGCTGAAGCGTCACAGACCCTCTTCAACAGGAGGCTCAAGCGTTCACTCCACTAAATCTCCATTATCTCCCATATCTCTCGACAACGATAAATCTCCCCATGGCTTACCATAGTCTAACTGTTGGAAGTTGGAGCTTCCCCTTTTTAGTTTTCTAGAGACGTTGTACACCGAGTTGTCTTTCTGAGATTTAGTTTAGAAAACTGTGCTAATAGTTGATTAGGTAAACTAGTTTTGCCCCTAGAATAGAGGTGCATGCATGGTCTCTTCATGTGAATGATCCATATGAGAATTGAGAACCCTGAAAAGTTATAACATCTGAGAATCTAGTTCTGTTCTTGTAAATGTAACTTTTTTTGAAATTTGATATCACTTGCAAATTTTACTTTTTGGATCTGAGAAATGATCAGAAATCTTTCTTAGATTTGTGAAATTATGGGGATATGCATTAACCAAAAGATATCAATCTATCTATCTGGTGACAATAAATGAGTGGAATTGTGTATCTTGGCTCCTTTTTACCAAAATTTTGGTCTTGTTTTCTTTCAAACCTTGTGTGGTCCATTCCCTCCTGTCAGTCAGTCTGGCTCAAGCTGAATAAGGAAACACTATGGGTGGTGAGTCAAGTCAATCTTCCTCATCAAGATAGAAATAAATCCTTAGTGGTTGGTAGTGGAGTCAGTCTTGTTCAGCTGGAAATATATATATACCCAATATATTTAATATCGGATATCGGTCCATCTCGGTCGGGACCGATACACTGGTACTATTTTATATCGGGGATATTATCGTTGAAATATCGGTTCTAGATTTAGAGACTATAATTTTATATTAAACATTTCTCCACACATTTTCCGATAAGATATAATAGATAACACCAATTTTATCAAAAAAACAAAAGAGTAACTTTAATAGACTTGCTTCGAGAGCTACATGCACCTCTAATACCACCTGGAAGACTTTCTTCGCCAAAATTACCCTTAAACTTTATAGAAAACGACCAATACCGTCTCATATCAGGAAATGTAGGAAAATTTCGTATCGACCGATACGGCCGATATTATCGGGCGAATATCGTATCCCCGATATCTTTCTTATCGTATCGTTCTGGGCCGATATCCGAAATATCCCCGATATATCGGCCGATACGGCGGATATTGACTACATTGTATATACCCTTATAATGGGCCGACTGATGTTCCTTGTTGCTCTTGCGAGTCTTGCCTAGTATTCAACTCTGATTCAAGTTTTTGCCTTAAACTCGTCATCCGTTCTGAGTTAACCCACTAGGTTGAGTGCCTGTGTTACTGAAGTCCGAGTCCGGAGAGTCCAAGGCTTGGATTCCGTACTTTGTATCCGAAACAAAGGAAACCACAACGAAAATCTAGGGTACCCCACAAGGGATACAAACAGTTAGAAGTCGCTTCCAAACCTAAAAACCCAAAAATACCCCCGCAAGAATAAATAAATCACGAACAATACCACTTGAACTAGAAAAATACGTAACCATGTGATTCAAAGCTGCTATTTTGTCGTGTAGCTAGACCATGGAAGGTCAATTCTGTCATTAAAAATCAACACCACTTTGAAGCCGAAGGTTATACTGGTAATAAGGTAGAAAATGAAGGAGAATTGATGTAATTATGTGAGCATTAAATTATTAATAATTGACACACTCTTTGTCGAGAGAAAAGAAAAAGTAGAGTAGTAGTAGTAGTAGTAGTAGTAATAGAAAGAAGAATAGAGAGCTGTATTCACATGGCTTTGTTGCAGTTGGGTCCTCCTTCTACTTCTACAAATAATAATAATAGTTTTAATCTAAAACCAGATAATACTAATAATAATCATCAACAACAACAACAACTTGTGAAAACTATTCCAACTACAGAAATGGGAGATCATGATAAGGTATTTTTGTTCTTCATTTGTTACATTTCTTTGATTTTCTTTACTGCTTTTTGTGTGATTCTTTTCATTTTGGTTTATACTTTTATTGAATCTATAATGCATTTTTGTTTTAATCTATTTGTGGAGTGATATTAGTGGATCTATGAATTTATTCTCATTTTCCATTTTTGGTTTTGCTTTTGAATGTACTGCATTTGGGTTGTTTCTTTTTCTAGGTTGAAGATCTAAGCTAGATTGGTTTAGTTTAAGCTATGATTTTCCTGTTTAGTGGTTTGGTATAGACTATGCTCATTTTATGATCTCATTGTTACTTCTTATTTTACTGGGTGATTTTTTAAGGAATTTGTTTGATGTTAGGGTTTGTTTGACTGTGTGCTTTGTTTTAACTCTATTCTTACTTTTCTTAGGTTTTGTTAGTGAATGAATCTTGAATCTTCCTTTCTTCTTCAGATTTTATGAACAATTTTATTTTTTATTTTGTTTTTGGCTATTTTGGACATTTATTGTTTCGAATTCTATTAGGTTGCTTGTTAGAGAAATTTCTTGTTTGGATCTACGTCTTTTAAAGTATATTTTCTTTCCTGTAAGAGTTAAGTCTTGTTAGAGTAGAGAATCTCCAATTTACTAGGTACGATTTTTAGTCACATCTTTTTACTCTTTGTGGTAGGGAGTTATTCTCTTGTATATACTAGCATATACATATATATGGTTCCTCATCTTTTAGTGCTTGTAGGTTTTATACTTGTTGTTACCATCTGCCTTCAAGATTGAGGATTAGAAAAATTGGTCTAATTTATTTTTTGATGTTTGGTGTAGGAAATTTCTGCTGCTGTAATTGAGGGAAATGATCCAGTCACTGGTCATATTATTTCAACCACAATCGGAGGCAAAAATGGTGAACCAAAGCAGGTAACATCTAGATCTTAAAAATTCAACCTTGCTGTTCCATCCGATTATATTGTTCTGTTAGCCAGTATCATCGCAGTTGGGAACTTGGTAGAGTACCTTAGGAGTATGCTCATCTACGAGGCATGTGGAATCTAATATGGAGGGCATTGTAATCTTTGGTTTTAAAGAAAATAATATGTGTAGGTATTATCAGGCAACACAATAAATGCTTTGCATTGCTTTTAGAGTTTTAGGTAAAATCTTAGTACAATTTTAGTCACACCGCGTGATGTATTCAAACTATGTAAGATTCCATATATAGTGATGTAGAAAACTGTAAGTATAGAAGTGAGCCTAAGTAGAATTGTTCTTCGGACGAGAGCAGTATGGGTGTAGCTGTGTAACATTCAGGTTTTCTTGTTTTCTTGTTTTTTTTTTCTTGTTTTTTTTTTTTACTTTTTTGTATCATGAAAACTATCTACTAATCTACCTTGAATGGCCAACTATAGGCACTACTTGAGTGATGGCGCCGATTAGGTTCTGAATAGTGGGAATTGCTATTTGGTATAGCTAGTGGTTTTCTAAGAGAGAATTTTGAGAACTTGGCCACTGGTATAGTTAATTTGAAAATAGTTTTCCAGTAATCGATTGCTATGACCCACTTGGAAAGATGAAAACGAACTTGACATGGGATTTATGGGGATGCAAAATAACGGGGTAATAATTAGAGCCTAATGAAGACGATAATTTATTGGTGGAAGAGAACAGGAGATTAGTTACTGTTATGGAATCAGTTGAGATCACTACCTTCTCTAATTGAATTCAGATGTCTGAAGTAGAAAGGGAATTCAGTAATAGTTAGTAATTGCTTAGTTGGTAGGTTACTATTGACATGGCATGGAAATGGAGGGGGTGACCATCATTGTTTCTGAATACAAGGCTTTGTTTTTTTCTTTAGGTTTTTTGACTGGAAAAAAATTTATGCAGTTTAGTTGTTTTTCTTATGGTCCATTATGCAGATCATCGACTTTTATTCCTGTAGACAGGCCTTTATTTTGCTTAAGGTTTTTTAAAGTAAACAATTTAAACAGTTGATGTATTTTTCTTATTGCAGACCATCAGTTACATGGCCGAACGTGTTGTGGGGACTGGATCATTTGGGATAGTTTTTCAGGTATATATATAGTAACTTAAGCCTAACAATGCATGTGTGATGTGTAAATTTTAATGAGGCTGTACATGGCGAATCCCTAAATTGTCCTTACCCTTATTTTCTGGAAACCTTAGGCGAAATGCTTGGAAACTGGAGAGCCTGTGGCTATAAAAAAGGTCTTGCAGGACAGGAGGTATAAAAATCGTGAGCTGCAGTTGATGCGCTCGATGGATCACCCAAACGTGGTTTCTTTAAAGCACTGTTTCTTTTCCACCACTAGTAGAAATGAGCTTTTCCTCAACTTGGTCATGGAATATGTCCCTGAAACTGTTTATCGAGTACTAAAGCACTACAGCAATGTGAACCAGAGGATGCCACTCATCTACGTGAAACTTTATATGTACCAGGTATATTGATTATCATTTTCTCTGGATTTCCTCTATCTTGATTTTATCATAGTATTTTAGCTAAGTACCTTTTTTTCTCTCCAGATTTTTATGGGGTTATCTTATATTCACACTGTTCCTGGAGTTTGTCATCGGGATGTGAAGCCTCAAAACATTTTGGTATGGGTTTTTTCTCTGAGTTTCATATTTGATCAGGATTAAAAAACAGTGATGACATCCTGTTGACACGAAGTGAGCAAATTTTTGTAGGTTGATCCGCTTACTCATCAGGTGAAGCTTTGCGACTTCGGAAGTGCGAAAATTCTGGTACGGCATCCGTCTTGATAGTGCTTTTATGGCCAGATCTGATGTGCATTATTACCTTTACCTTAGATGCCGAGAGCCTTTGACATGTCTTTTTCCTCTCTTTTTACAATTTACCTCAACTGAACATACCTTTATGGTTGGGATCTTTGCGTGTAAATGGCAAAGGTTATGAGCTTATGAAAGCTTTCCAAGAGTTGGTTTTAGTTGTAGGAGTTACGATAACTCAAAACTATATTGAGTGTGTCTAATACAAGAAGTCTGGTCATGACCATGAAAGACCAATATAGCTGTAAATCTAAAGTAAAATTATTACCAAGCTCAGAAACTTGTTTGTTAGATGATATGAACATACAATTGCTCTAGTTTGCTAAGAAAAGTATATTGGCAGCTCATTTCTGGTTGGAGGTAAAGAGACTTAATGGTAACAGTAACTGGTATGGGCTGGGACAGTAATGAGGTTTTTGGAGAGAAATTACTTCCTAGTTGGTCGTGAACCAAGTCCCTAAGAGCCTGTTTGGTATAGTTTTCAAAAACAGTTTTCTGTTTTTAAAAATAGAGAAAACAGAATACATGAGAAAACGCGTTTGGTAGGGACATTTTCAGAAAATGTTTTGTGTCTGTTTTGTGTTTTTGAAAACAAAAAAATGAAAACGACAAATTATTGTTTTCTGTGTTTTCTCTTTTTTCTTTTCTTTGTTCTTTTTTTCTTTTCAGAACAAAGTAAGAGATTGGGGGAATGACTGCAAGTGAGTCATGACTAATATCATTATCTCTTAGACGAATCTTTACATTTGATCTGATTCAGTTGATTTTCCTTGTTTTCAAAAATAGTTTACCAAACATTTTTTAGAAAATGAAAACAAGGAAAAAAGGGTATGTTTTTGAAACAGTGGAAAACTATTTTTGAAAACTGTTTTTGAAAACTGTACCAAACAGGCTCTAAGTCTTTCTACTTTCTAGGGTCCCTTTCACTGTCTGTAACTGGGCAATTGGAGTTATGTTCATTTTCAACCTCTTTGCTGTATCTAGATGGCTGCTGGAGAATGGACACTTATGTCATAGCTACACATTCAGCATGGTTACTTTTAATTCAGGACTTTAGAGTTCGTGTTCATAATTTTCAAGCACTATAATGTCTATCTTGCTTCAAATATTTTCTTAGTAATCTGCATACCATTAAGAGCTGTCTTATTGTTTTAGTCTGCCTGTTTCTAACCAAAATCAATTTTCATCAGGTCAAGGGTGAAGCAAACATATCTTACATATGCTCTCGTTACTACAGGGCCCCAGAACTCATATTTGGGGCTACAGAATACACAACATCGATAGATATCTGGTCAGGTGGTTGTGTACTTGCAGAACTTCTGCTGGGACAGGTTAGCTACTTAATTTCATTCTGGATATACACATTCCAGTAATATATTTTTCTCCGTTAGGATTAGACTCTAACTGGTTTAACTTTGTAATGTTGTAGCCATTATTTCCAGGAGAAAGTGCGGTTGACCAACTTGTTGAGATTATCAAGGTTTGCTTCTTATTCTGTTGAACTTGCGGTTTTTAGAATTTATGTTACTTTGAAAGTCGTAAGATCACTGATTGGGTACCTTCTTACAGATTCTTGGAACTCCAACACGTGAGGAAATTCGGTGTATGAATCCGAACTATACAGATTTTAGGTTTCCTCAGATAAAAGCTCACCCTTGGCATAAGGTATGTACTGACAAATTAGTTTTGAGTTCATAAGACCGAGTGTTCCAAGCCTGTTTGTACTTGATAACATTTGCCTTTTTTGAAAATTAATTAATGATCCTTGTGGATACTGATCAACGTTTTAAAAAAGTTTTTAAGATAAATGATGCAAAGGCTTGTCGAATAGTATGCTTAGCTTTCATTGGCTTTTGTGTTAGTAATTGGTCGTAGGGTTCTGAACTGTGATCAATGGTTTTAAAATGGTTTGTACTATTAATCTGTGTTGGTATATGTTGTCAGCCTTCTTATTCTTCTCTTGAAGAAACTTTATAACAGATAACAAACCAAAACATTTTCTTTTAATTTTAACTTTAAACACTGTTTCCATACATTGGTCTGATGTCAACTGGTCGTTCCCACTAATTAGGGATAGTCGTGCTATTTCCTTGTACAAATGCAAACATCTTAGATGCTGAAGTTTGTTTTCTTTGCTTCAGGTTTTCCACAAACGAATGCCCCCAGAAGCAATTGATCTCGTGTCACGACTGCTTCAGTATTCTCCAAGTCTTCGCTGCACTGCGGTTAGTATGCTGTCTCTGTTATGTCCGAAAGCATTTTTCCTATTTATTAGTCGTTCTTATGGCTTCTCAGAAATGAGGTCATTTCTCAAGTTCCTGGTTACAGTGATGCAGTTTCAAAGTTCAAGTGATTTTTTTTTAAATGCGATTTTACTATGTTAGTATTACTGGTTTATTATTGAGCTTACTTTGCTTACCGGATTTGCAGTTAGAAGCATGTTCCCATCCTTTCTTTGATGAGCTTCGGCAACCCAACGCTCGCCTGCCAAATGGACGTCCTTTACCCCCTCTATCCAACTTAAAACAGGAAGTGCGGACCTAGAGAGGGGCCACTGGAGGCTGTAGCCATGGATGGACCTATGTGAAGGCTATGCCGGGTTGTAACCCAGGGTAGAAATCAGGTCCAATTTTATTTGTAGTGTTAAATGTCTAAATGTATGGGCTTGTATTTTGTTCTCAGCCCTGGTATCAGGGTAGAAATCAGGTCCAATTTTATTTGTAGTGTTAAATGTCTAAATGTATGGGCTTGTATTTTGTTCTCAGCCCTGGTATCAAGGTAGAATTCTTTTTTCCAGCAAAGCCATACTGCATAACATAATTTCTCAACCCTTTGTATTTATAAAATTTAAAATTTTAAGGTCTATGATTGAAACTGCACCAATCAGTATCTAAATCCGGACTAATGAAACAAATGGATGCTCTCTTCGTCCCTTTTGACGACTTCCTCCCTTCATCCTAAAACGATTTTATCTTCGTTAGAGCATCTCCAATGGAATATGGGTCTCTAAAAATATTGAAGCCACCTAGGATTTTAGAAACTCTCAACAAAAAAAACCTCTCCAGTGGTGGTTGGATATTAAAAATTTAATTTGATGTGGAAATTTGAGTTTGGAAGAGAGTATTGGTTTTTAGAGACTCTCATCCATACCCATGTCATCACTATTTGTTTTTATTTTATTTATTTTGTTAGATTTTATGGATTAACTTTCTACAAATAAGTGATAAGTTTTTCAAAATAGGTATGAATACAACTACCACTGGAGATGCTTATCAAAACCAAAAAAATTATTTGACTCTATGTTGTTAAATTTCCTTTTTTTTAGGTCTCCACATGGGATAAATATCCATACACCATTGGAGATGCTCTTAACAAATGATTCTCTCGTGATTTCTTAGTCGTTTTTCTGGGAGAACTCAATTCGGTTTTTATTCATTTTCATTTGCTTTGGTATCTCCTATGCTTCGTCCTTCTGTTTTCTCAAATTTATCCTCTCCCCATGGCAGAATCTTTCATTTCTTGGATTCCCATAGTTATGAGGATTTTGTTTTTTAAGCAAACATCCCATAATATATATTTAGAATTTGTGAACTTCACCAAGTATAGCCGGAGCCACAAACCAAACAGAAAAGGGGCTATTTACGGAAAAGGGTACCTTTTCCGGTTCAGATGGAAGGGTAAACTTTCCACCTAGGTCAAATAGACGGAAGATACTTTTAATGGAAACAGACAGAAATACCCTTTTGTAACTGCTTAGAAGATATCGGTCTCTCCTTCTCTTCAAAAGACACCATGATCTCCCTCTTTCTTCAAAAGAAACCACCAACATCTCCTCTTCTCATTACCAGTGACATCAACTTCCTTCATCACCATCTCCTCGCCATCAACACTACCAGAATTCGTTTTCCTCCACCGTCTCCTGACCATCATCACTACCAGAAGTTGGTTTCATCCACCGTCTCCTCACCATCAACACTACCTGAAATTGTTTTCATCCACCATCTGCAAACACCATCAACACTACAGCATGAGAGGTTTCTAGCATATTCAAAGAATTGGGGTTCCAGTCGATCAGTTCAGTGTATTGGAAGAATTAGGGTTCCAATCGATCCACATAATGTCTCCTAGAACTCGTAAGTTTTCAAACCCTAACTCTGTTTTGTTCTTATTTTCAGAATTGCATAATTAATTTGTTGAATTGGTTACTTTATTTTCATTTCAATGGATTAATTTATTGAATTGGTTGTTTTATTTTCATGTCAATGGATGTGTGGATGTAACTGGATTTTATTCAATATAATTGGTTGATTTTATTTTCCATTTTCATCGTATGTTTTAGATGAAATTGGTTTGCATCTGGTTATTTGAGTTTTTTCAATGTTATGAATGAAATTGGTTGAAGTATATGTTATGGATGAATTTGGTTTGCATCTGGGTATATCAATTGTTTCAGCAGGTTTAAACTATGATGTAACTAGTTTCATCCAGTTTTAATCTGCAGTGTATATTGTTTCAGCGGATTAAAACTAGATGGAAACAGTTTCATCCAGGTTTAATCTGCAGTGTACATGTCTAACTGAGATGAAAATAGCATGTTGTATGTGTTGGAGGCCCTTGATGAGGAGAGCCACCCCATTAGACCTTACCGTCCCCTGACCATCATCACTACCAGAAGTTGGTTTCATCCACCGTCTCCTCACCATCAACATTGTGAGGTTAAGCAACTTGATTTAGTTTAGTCATTGGTTTGGTATGTTCCATTGATATGTACTTCTTCATAGGTACTGCCTATAAATGTAATATATTTGCAAACCGGATTGCACTAATGTGATAATCCACATCAAGTCATTCCAGCTACATTGTTGTATGATTTTGATTTTCTGAAACAACCCAATGACCATATAGGTATTAAGAAGTGTTTGAGGGTTCTGGACTAGGTGGAATGCGCATCTACTAACAATATTGCGTCTTTTTTGTATTCAAATATGGAGTTTTAGAACTTTTTCTGAAAATATAGTCGAGAACAAACTGATGAGTAACTAGGGATGCACATGGGCGGGTTGGGCGGGTATAAGCTAAAACCAACCTCGCACCCACAAACTGCGGGTATTTTTTTCATAACCAACCCCGCACCCACAAACAGCGGGCGGGTTTTGTTACCCGCCCGCTACGGGTTGGGCGGGTATGGGTTTAAACGGGTTTAAACCCGCTTTATATTCAAGTATTTAGAGTAACTTCTATTCTCCTTGATTAAGTGAGAAAAAAAACCAAAACCCCCAAAATATTCATACCTAGGAAGTTCACAGATGAAGATTAAGTGTTGAATCTGTTGATTTTTCGATTATTGTCGATTTTTGGTGAAGATTCGAAGTTGTTGTTGTCGATTTCTGGGTCGATTTCTGGTGAAGATTTCTGGTAATTGTCGTTCGTAGGTGAAGAAGAAGAACTGAGGAGGAAGAAGAGGAGAGGCCGAACAGAGAGAAGAGTGTAGAAAGTGAATGAGGGTTATCAGTTATCCTATCTACTAGTATTAGGGTTTCATAATTGACGGCTAGGATTAGTTTTATCTAATGGTACATAATATGCGGGTTTTTTGGGCGGCTATGGGCGGGTATTAGCTTAAACCAACCTCACACCCATAGACAACGGGTTTTTCTTTTTCATAACCAACCCCGCACCCACAGCGGGCGGGTATGGACTAAAAACCCACGGGTTTAGCGGGTACGGGTGGGTTTGGGTATCGTGGGCGGGTCTTGTGCAACCCTATGAGTAACTGATGGAGATGCAACAACATTAGAGTTTCTACTAATAGGCTCACTTGTTTGCATCTCTTGTTGGTCCTAATTTTAACAATTATGGGACTAATAGCATGATATTATTGGATAAAACTGGTTTCCTTCTGCATTACATTGTTTGATAAATGTGATTCACTCCAACCATGGTTGGAATGTTCCAGAATTTAGTCACCCTTAATGTGACTGAGTTTCTATGGCCTTGCAGTGGCGTGTGGAATCTTATAGTGTATGTTAATAAAAGGGCTTAAATTCGTTACTAAAATGTTTGGATTGTTACTAAAATGTTTCGAGTGTATGTCCGAAAATCCTTGTCTGTTGTAGATATCAATGTAAATTCATTCATCTTGTATCTGAGTAACGACTTTGTTTCTTCAGACCATGTTAATATGTGCTATTGTTTGCTTCTGAATCTGAGATGCCATTATTGTTGTGTCATCAAAGCTGAGATTCAGAAACTAGGTTTCATCTAGCTCTAATATATAGGATGTAACTGGTTTTCATATGATACCAGAAACTGGTTTTCATCCAGCTTTAAAGATAGGATGTAGATGATTTTCATCCAGCTTTAAAATAGGATTTGACTGTTTCGATTTAAATTGTTGCAGGAAGCAATAGCAATAAGGGTGTTGGTGCTGAAAGAAGAACCAAGAATAAGCATGATGTGAACGTGGGTGGTGAATCAAGCACAAGGAATAGGGATGATGTGAATGTGGATGACGAAATGGATGAAGAAAAGTTGGAGAAAAAGAAAGGGAAGAAAACGTTCCGATCAAATATTAAACCGACAGTTGAGTTGTTGCGTTCACTAGTATTCACAGAAAGACAAGAGGTTGTATTAAGGGAGACTAAATTCCGGAACTTTATTGAGGCGATCAAAGAAGGAAAGGTGGGCAAGTGCGAATGTAGCAAAGCTCCAAAGGCGTTAGAATGCATCATAAGAAGTTTTTACCCGAACGAGTTAGCATTCAAGATTGGCGATCAAGTTTTGAAGACTGATCCAAACCATCTTGCTGTTATTTTCAAAAGGCATAGAATATGCATGAGTAAAGAAGATAGAAAACTTTATGAGCCAACGGAAGACCCTAGTTTGAAAACTTCTGCATTTTACACAAAGTACTTTATGGAGCCAAAGAGAAGAGATGATGAAAAGAAGAAAAGGGAAGGTGAAAAGAAGAAAGCTGGAGCCAAAGAGAAGAAAAGGACATACAAAGAGAAGAATACTGGGGACAAATTGGATAAGATGTACATCATTGAAGGAATAAAGGCTGTTATAAATGAAGAAGGCAAAGAAAAAGAGTTGGTGATACTTTTGTTACTGTTCATGTTTTGTACAATCTTCTTCATAAACACCAGAGGTATGTATATCAACTACAAGTATTTGAACTGCCTAAAGTCGATCGATACCATTAATAGAGTCTCATGGACGGATCTTATCCATGAGCATCTAATGCAAAGTGTTGTAGTTGATGAGTGCTAAAAAGTGCATATTTCTATATATTTTTGTTGGCATTTAACTCATCTTTTGTGCATTAATTCTACATTTTATCCCATATTCTGTATTTTCATTGTTTTCAAGAATAAATATTTTTATTAATTAATTTTGCATTTTTAGGTTGTAAATAAAGTTTGGATGAATTGCGGAACGAAAAGAGCAGAAAAGTAGTGAAAATCCGGGAGGAATTACACAAGGAAGCCGCGAAGAATGTTGTGCACAAGACCAAAAGGCTAGAAGTGGGCTCGAAGAGGAAGAATTGTTCTTAAAAAGATATGGGCTTGGCATACCCAAGGCCCAAAACCCTCACCCAAATCCATTTCATATATCCATACCCGTTTCCCTTTCTAGCCGTCAGATTGGATCATCTCAGCATCCTACGGTCGCAGTATCGCCAGTACATCAAAGTCTGAAGCTCCTGTCTAACACTACAGCACCTAACTCCATCTTGAGCCGTCAGTTTCGTTGTATCAGAAATCCGACGGTCGATACCAGTCTCTTCACTTGTAGCCGTTAGATCAATCTATCATTTCCGCATCCCACGGCTCATCTTTGCGAATCATCGAGACTTGATGAAACCGCTCAACACACTAGTACCCTATACCTATACCCTAACCAAACGCCCCCTCCTTCTTCTCCATCGACTTCTTCTCTTCCCCCCCTCTCTGCAACAGAACCACCTTCTCCATCATCACCACTACCCACTCCACTGCCACCGCCACCAACTCCTCTACCACCACCACACCTCCACCATCATCACCCCTACCTTCCTACAGCTATTACCCATCTTTATAGCCCCCTAATTCGTCAATTTCTCCCCTGCCGAAACCCTAGGTGAGTGGTTGACGAATTAGTGAAGCTAGAAAAGCAATTGAAGGCATGGGAATGGAGCTGGTGAACGAGGATAGGAATGGGTTGAAGAGGGAAGCGTCAAATCGCAGGTTTGGTAAGAAAATCCCTAACCCTAATTTTTCTGTCCATTTAGGGTTTGTTTGAGAAAACCCTAATTACTGCTAGGGAGAGCATGAGGAAGAACAGTGGCAACATGGGTATGATTAAATTAGTCGAATTAGGTGAGAAACCCTAATTTTGTCACTGTTCAATTTGGGGATTTGGGGGAATTTTTTTTGTAAACCCTAATTTGGGTGTCTGGGTATAAAAAGGGGACTGTGGTGTGTGTAATGGATATGCCTGGATTAACCAGAGCATCAGTAGAATAGTTTAGTTTTGTTATGAACTGTAGCTTTGAGGGTTTCAATCTTTTCAATTCCATGATTCTCAATTCAAATGCATTGTTAATTTTAGCTGTTCTGAACTCCACCATGTATTTAATTTGAGTGTGTGATTGTTACATTTTATATCAAGCTCCTGTTCATGTTTATATAGATGCTGGAATAGCCAGTGTCATTTGGTCTGATTTTGGGAGAGCTGGATTAGCCAGTCTCTCCAATCTTTGTGATGTTCATATTTTGCTCTTGTTTCATCCACTGTTAACTGTTACTGTGAGGTTATTGTTGTTGTTTTCTTTTAATTTCAGTTTTACCATGTTTTAGTTTGTCACCTTGCTGAGGAAAAAGATGAAGCTTCATGTGAATGCTAGTTAACTGATATGTAGAGAAGAGTTTTGTGGTCTGAAATTGTGCAGGATAATCATAATTTAAGCACTTAGTTAGGCCAGCCTTGTGACTAATGGTGCTGCAGCTCATGCACAGTTGTTGCTAAGCCCTTAGACTAGTTGTACTTTAATCAGACAATTAGTACTTTGGTAAGTATTTTAGCTGTAATTAGGATATCCCATAGGAAGAACAAGAGGCAGAAATTTGAGTCACATTGAAGATTGATTAGCATAAGTTTGAGGTGAAATCAAAAACCTCAGTGCCACTGCCCTATTACCATTTTGTCTCACTGTTTCTACTTCACTATTAACTTAATTTCTCATCTCCACTGCCCTTGGCTTAGGCCTTGGTTTATCTCTTTGTCATTCTTTGTGTCACTGTCATTTTTCCAGTCACTGTCATCACCTAGTAGTTTCTTTGCTGTTTTAGTTTACTTGTTCATTGTTTCACATTTTATCACTTTCACTGTCACCTTCTCACTTTCACTTTGTTCCATTTTGTTTTGCTTTTGTTCTTTGTTTAGTTTCATTGTTCTGTCACCTTCTCATAATACTTTTGTTCTGTTTGCTTTTGTTCATTGTTTTGCTTTTGATGTGTTCACTGTCACCTTCTCACAACACTTTTGTTACTTCAGTTTCAAGTTCTGTCACTTAAAAGCCCATTTGTTCTCTTGCTTGGCTAAAGCCTAGTCCATAGCTCAGAAGCCTAGCTCAAGCTAAGGCCCAGATTCATTACAAAGCCCAGTTCAGTCTTGGGTTAATCTATAAGCCCATTGACACTCAAAGCCCAGTGCACTTCAAAGGCCAAGGCTAGTGCACTTCAAGACCAACTGAGCCCAAGCTCAGTTCACTTCATTGTCAAACAAGCCTATAATCCAAAGGTACCCAAAGCCCAAAAGGCTTCATAGTTAACCAACAACAATTTAGGAGCCCAAAATAACTAGAAAGCTCCAAAACACTCCCAGTCTCTGTGGATCGACCCGTACTTGCACGAGCTACAACTGACGACCGTGCACTTGCGGTTATAATTTGTAGGACCTTTTAGAAGCCTACCAGTAGTCGTACACAAGACACCTTACTCTATCAATGGTTGCAGCTTCTATTTTCTGGTGAGTTTCATCTTCTATCTTTTGAATATACATTTTTTTCTTACATTAATTGAACCAATGAATCGTGTGCTGAATTTCATCTTCTATCTATTATTGATGCAATTATGGATGTTTGAACATATGAAAGGTATTAATAGGAAAGCTGAAAGTGATGGGTGGCTAAGGTTTGCAAGATGGGACTTGTATCAAGTATCTTGCGATATCGAGGCGAAGCTTGAAAATATTTCAAACAATCAGGTAAAAATCTATCCCCTTTCTCACGGATGAAACCAGTTACATCCTATATTATCACTTGATGAAAACCAGAAAACCAAGTTACATCCTGAGTTATCACTGGATGAAATTAGTTACATCCAGTGTTATCTGAAATAAAAAATCTATGTTTACGTGTTTACATGTTGTTGATTTTGTTGGTAGATGGAATGAAGAGGAGAAACAATTATGCTTGTTTGATTAGGCAGAGATTAACAAAGATGAAGACGAAATTTCGAAGTTGAAGAATGAATTAGAAGAGAAAGACAAGATTATCTCTCACTTGAATGTCGAATTAGGAGCAAGGGATGCCGAGTTGGAAGCAAAGGATGTTGAGTTGGAAGCAAAGGGTAAGACAATCTTGGACTTGCAAAGTCAAGTGGAAGTGTTTAAAGGGCAAATCAACCATCAACCGGAAACTCCGCAAGCTTCACCTCTTCAGGTTGTTGTTCATACACCTCAGAATTTTTTCAATCTTAAAATCACTTAAGAGATGGACAAAAATGTGGGGGGTGTTGTTCCTGAAGACGCTCGCGTGGCAGATGAAACTATTGAAGTCGTAAACCCAGATGCTGAGGATGTTGTTCATGCAAACATTGACGTTGCTAATGAGATTCCCATAGCAGAACCTCTAGCATATATTGTCGAAGAAGAAATTGTCGCAGCAGAACCTTTAGCAGTTATGACTAAACTTGGGTCGATTGAGAAAAACGTGAAGCTTACACATGAAAGTACTAAAAAGAATTTTGGTTCGGAATTTGTAATAGCTGGGGATGAGCGTGCAGAGAAAAAGCAAAAGGGAGATAAGTTGAAGAAGTTAACAAAGAATAACAAGTTATGGAAAAATTACTTGAAAAAGAGAAACCGAAGAAAAGTTAATAAAGGAGTACTTTGGATCTGGAAACTTAAGGTACGTACACGCATCCTTTTTTTTTTCATTTTACCGCAACCGCAAGTGTTTTTGTAAAAGAACTGCTTAGTTTAAACTAGGATGTATCTGGTTTCATCCTGTTAAAAAATGAAACCTATGTGCTTGTCTGAAATTGGATGAACTTGTTTAAATGCAACGACTGCGTTTGGAAATGCAAGAGAGGTGAATTCAACTTATATATTATTGCAGAACACATCCAACAACTTATTTTGAATCAACCATTGGTGAACACTATTTTAGAGTTCAAAATGACAAAATGGAGACAAATGTTTCAATCTGGCGGTGATACCAATGGATACTTAAAGTCGATCTTTCTCAGTGTGCTTGCATGGGTAATTTTAACATTTCAATCCATT
Source organism: Papaver somniferum (assembly GCF_003573695.1). Taxonomy (NCBI): domain Eukaryota; kingdom Viridiplantae; phylum Streptophyta; class Magnoliopsida; order Ranunculales; family Papaveraceae; genus Papaver; species Papaver somniferum. The sequence continues at coordinate 37,442,403 of NC_039364.1, forward strand.
TTTTTGTTTCCTTTTTGTTTTTAGTAGAATGGATGAACTAAGTTGTGCAATTTATTTTCAGTGTAATGTCATTGTGGGAGATGAGACGAAGGCGACAAAGATGATAGATGCTGAACTGGAGAATATTGATGTCAATACACATCACTTGTTCATCCCGATGCTGAACGAGAAAGACCATTTCACATTGCTTCACTTTGACATCCCAGAAAGATCTTGGACACACTACAATTCTCTCCTAGGTTCTATATACTGTTTAGAGGATGCAAAAATGATAGCGCAAAGAGTAAATCAGGTTCTTAGCTGTCTCCTTAAAAGTAGTAGTATGGATGATATTGAAGTCGTCGTGAAAACGGATTGTCCACAACAGGGAGAAAGGTAGGTCATTGACTCTTTGACATTTGTTATTGTGTTTTTTTCCTTTTCGTTTATAATATACAAACTGAAACGAAGTTTGAACTGAAATTACATAATCGTTTGTTTTGCAGTCCTAACTCTGTAATGTATGTTATCTACTTCATGGAGTGGGCGATGACAAATGGTTACTCATTTCAAGGCAAAGAAACTCTAAGAGAGAAGATCAGCACAAGGCGAATATATCTCGCATATGAAATCCTCAATGATGAAAGAAGTTTAGCAAAAAATATTTTTAGGTTGTTTAGTTTAGCAAAAAATATTCGTTCATTTTACTAAGCTTCACGTTTTTCTCAATCGACCCAAGTTTAGTCATAAGTGCTAGAGGTTCTACTGCAACAATTTATTCTTCGACAATTTCTGCTAGAGGTTCTGCTTCGGGAATCTCATCAGCAACGTCAATGTTTGCATGAACAACATCCTCAACATATGGATTTACGGCTTCAGTAGTTTCATCTGCCACGCGAGCGTCTTCAGGAACAGTACCCCCACATTTTTGTTCATCTCTTGAGTGATTTCAAGATAGAAAAAATTATGAGGTGTACGAACAACAACTTGAAGAGGTGAAGCTTGCGGAGTTTCCAGTTGATGCTTGAGTTGCCCTTTCAACACTTCCACTTGACTTTGCAAGTCCAAGATTGTCTTATCCTTTACTTCCAACTCAACATCCTTTGCTTCCAACTCGACATCCCTTGCTCCTAATTCAGCATTCAAGTGAGAGATAATCTTGTCTTTCTCTTCTAGTTCATTCTTCAACTTGGAAATCTCGTCTTCATCTTTGTTAATTTCTTCCTCATCAAATAAGTATAATGTTTCTCCTCTTCACTCCAGCTACCAACAAAATCAACAACCTGCAAATACGTAAACATAGATTTTCCATTTCAGATAACACATGATGTAGCTTGGTTTTCTGGTTTTCATCCAGTAATAACATATGATGTAACTGGTTTCATCCAGTGAGAAAAGGGATAGATTTTTACGTGATTGTTTGAAACTCGCCTCGATATCGCAAGATACTTGATACAAGTCCCATCTTGCAAACCTTGGCCACCCATCATTTTCGACTTTCCTATTAATGCCTTTCATATGTTCAAACATCCATGTTAAATGAGGAGGAGGGTATTTTAGTAAACGGTATTTCAGAATAAGTTAATGACGTTTTATTTAAAAGTGTTAAATCCGATGCAAAAGGAACATTTTGTAAGTCAAGTTTTAAAGTGTGATCGATTTGCGAATCAATAACACCCTACATTTTCGGTCGTAGTCACTCAATAAGACCCTTGTTGGGTCAGTGTACCTGTTCTTTTTAAGAGGTGTTTGGTCACACGACCGTGACCCCTTGTGACCCTCATTAATCACCCTCTAACTCTCAATCAAAATCTGTGTCAGATTCAAAATCTCGAAACATTTCCCGCATTTCTGAGTTCCTCGAGTCTCCAAACTTTTCATTAAAAATTTCTTCGTCATATCCGATGAATAATAGTATTTCGTATTCATTTTAGCCTGTTTGAGTTTGAATCAGTATTCGAGGTCTCTTCATGAGATTCCTAACGCGGAAAATTAAATTTATCCATAAATGGTTTGTCTCCTATTTTCGCAACTACCACTATAACTGCCTAGTAAATCTTCTTCATATCTGCAAAAATTGTGAGCTCAAAACCCTAAAACCCTGGCTAATATCTCGGATGGAACTCTCATTACCGTCTATGTTTCTGCTGCTGTTGTTGTTGCCTCTTGTTCAAGCTTCAGACAGTCTTTTGTCTCCAAAAGGTGTTAATTATGAAGGTGAAATGACGGTCTTCACTTAAACCATATGTTTGAAGTATTGGTTGTGGGGATACAAATGGAAAATTTTGAAATCTGAGTTGTGTAAATGACTTGCAGTTGCAGCATTGATCTCAATGAAGAGTAAGTTGAGAGATAGTGAGGATGGTTGGCATGTTCTTGATGGATGGGATATTAATTCTGTGGATCCTTGTACTTGGAACATGGTTGGATGCTCTTCTGAGGGTTTTGTAATTTCTCTGTAAGTTGTTTATTTGAATTCATTTTGAAGACTAATAGTAGTACATTTTATTTGGTGTGTTTTGTAAATGGGATTTTTATTTATTTTTGTGCTTGATTGCAGTGAAATGGCTAGTAAGGGTTTATCTGGTACTCTGTCTCCTAGCATTGGCAATCTGAGTCGCCTTCAGACAATGTGAGTTGTTGCTTCAGAGGCTGATTTCCTTTCCTTGTTGATTAAGACTTACATAGTTTGTAATCTGTTTAGCTTGACAAAAGAAACAAAATTTAAAATTTTGGACTTCTAAATGGAGTTCATTAATGCTCCAGAAACATTATAACTGTTTTCCAGGTCTGTCCACTTATGGCATCTCATAGAGAAAGTCCTTGTTAGTATATTTACTACGCATTCGGTATAATTAGCCATGATCTATGTCATTCAAGAGGAAGATATCATTGATCCTGATTTCTGATAATTAACTAATATCGCTACTTAATCATGTTTCAGTTTGTACAAGTCATTTTGACCATTTGTTCAACTGTTCTCTAACATTTTACATAACAAGCCACTCACGGTTATCTTAACACGCGAGTGAGATTTGGTGGATATTTAGTTCCTTTTCAGTAGTTGCCAAGAACAAAATGGTGCTTGCTAAATCACCTAATAGCATACAGTCCAGTAATTGAGCTTTTATCTTGAGCTTTACTTGTAGTGCAACCATGGGCTTGCTTCATTTTCGTGGTTAATAATAATCTGCTTTTATAAGAAAAATAATTTTCATCTTAAAGGTTGAAGCGTTATCCATCTTTGCCAATGATCTACTATCAAAATTTTGTGTTACTAGTAATCCCCTACACATTGTTTACAATTGCTAGAGCATACAAATAAAACTCTATTGCAAGCAGGTTATTACAGAATAATTTACTATCTGGTCCTATACCGCCAGAGATTGGGAAGCTCTCAAAGCTGCAGACACTCGACCTCTCTGGTAACCAGTTAGTTGGTGAAATTCCGAGCTCTTTGGGCAGTCTGACACATCTAAGTTACTTGTATGTATTATCTTCAAGTTGCAACTACTTTTTAATCTTTCTAAGCATGAGAACATTGTCTGTCATATATAGTTAAATTAATGTGATGCTTTTTAACAAGGCTATTTTTCAGGCGGCTCAGCTGGAACAAGCTGTCTGGTCTGATACCCCAATCTGTTGCGAATCTCGCAGGTCTTTCTTTCCTGTATGTGTTCTATCATGTCAAACAGTTGAAGTGCCCATTTCATTTGATAATTTGTAACAGGAAACTTATACGAAGTTAATGTTCCAGGGATCTCTCGTTTAATAATCTGCCTGGTCCTGCTCCAGTTATACTAGCGAAAGGTTACAGGTGAGATATGAAATGATTTGTTTCCTCAAGGAAAAATCGGAAACAGTTATGAGTCAGTTATTATATAAATGGTACCTCGTTTTTGAAATGCCATGTTCTAGCGTCATATGTTGTTTGTAAAACCCATGGCTGAATTGTTCATATATCTTCTCCATGGGATAACCAATTCTCTCCATGGGATAACCAATCCTCTGAACCAAGCTAATCATATATAATTTGAGCTCAGATGCCACCTTTTGATTGAAAGACGGCCTCTGGCCATAATTGTGTCGAAAAATGAATAGAAGGCCAGGCCTGTTAGAGAAATAATATCTGAACGCTAACTCCTTATCTACAATATAAACAGATTGTATTCTGAGAATCAGTTGGATGCATCCCAAACCACACCTCCTGTTATAAAAGGGATGTCTTACTGAGAGCAGTTGACACTGACTGATATATAGATGGCAGAAACTACTATTGACTTAAAAATCACTCGCCAAAGATAGTTTTTCAGTAACAAACCTATGCGGCTGTAACCTGTTCCTTGGATTTTGAAAATTATTAAATTAGCATGACTTAGATTAGATCTAACAAATACCTATCTGATAGATATGAAGGAAACAATGGGACTTTTCTCTTTCAGTTTACGGGTTTGTTACTGAGATGCTTAGTCCAGAAGTGGCATGATCTCGATTTTGGTTGTTCTACAGTATCGATCAATGAATAAAAGTTATTTTCATACTTTGAGAATGTATATGCATGCATAGGAATCTTAATTTGAAACTGTTTCTATTCTTCCACCGGTGCACTCACTTCTTTATGTCTCTTTGTAGTGTTGCAGGAAATAGCTTACTATGTGCATCATCACTCCCACAAACTTGCATGAATATTCTAAAGCCAGTCAGAGGTAACCTTTTAGCATGAATATTATGTAGGTTTGATACAACCATTTCTGTATTCGCGTGACATGTCTACATTGTGATTTGCTTTCAGAAAATAATTTGTCACAAAAAGCCAGTGGTCAACATCGATGGCTTGTTCCAGTAGTTATAGGCATCGGTTGCTTATTTGTGGTGTCTCTGGTCCTGATCATTAGTTGGGTCTATTGGATCAGATGGCGTGTCCCATTTGCATCTTATGGTACTTCCGCTGTCAGATATTTATTTGATATGTGTTTGCTGGTTGTGGTAGAATATCTAATTATTAGTTAATTAATTTACTTTGCAGTGCAGCAAGATTATGAGTTTGGTATGGGCCATCTTAAGAGGTTCTCATTTCGTGAACTCCGAAGAGCCACTAATAATTTTAGCCCCAAGAATATTTTGGGGCATGGTGGTTTTGGTGTGGTGTACAAAGGATGCCTACGGAATAAGACTCTTGTGGCAGTCAAACGATTGAAGGATCCCAATTTTACTGGGGATGTGCAGTTTCAAACGGAAGTTGAGATGATTGGCTTGGCTTTTCATCGGAACCTCTTGCGTCTCTATGGTTTCTGTATGACATCTAACGAACGATTGCTTGTTTGTCCGTATATGCCAAATGGAAGTGTTGCAGATCGCTTGAGAGGTTCTTATTTTCTTTACTTTTGTGTTTCCGGTGAACATTGCATTCCTTAGTTATGCGTGTCAATTGAAAAAACATAATATTGCAATTTTGTTTTACCAAAATATAACTCTCATTACGGGAAACCTCGTCTTGAGAGGAAGAATAATTCTTCATCCTATTGTGATACCAAAAATTGATGAACTTCATCTAAACTAGTCGACACTTCTTACTGTTTTGCCCAAACAATAAGCTATCTGACTGTTGCAGTATACTTATTCATTAAGAGGAGGAATACTTCTGAGTTGGAAAACTTTTCTCTTATTGAATTCATCATGAGATTGGTTAAGTTGATAGAAACCATATTAGTTTTCATTATGATCTGTTATGATAACCTTTAATAACCAAACTTGTTCATAACATTGGCTTTTCTCATCCCAATCATGTTGGCAAACATATCGAAATGCTAAAGAAAAAGTGATTTGCACTTTTTTTTCCTTGGATCGTCTGTATAGTATCATCAATTGCAAAGATCTCATCATGCTGCTTACTCTGTCCTTGTGACTGTGCAGATCCTTGCCATGATAAGCCATCCTTGGATTGGAGCAGACGAATGCAGATTGCCCTTGGAGCTGCCCGAGGACTGTTTTACTTACACGAACAGTGCAATCCTAAAATCATCCACAGGGATGTCAAAGCTGCAAATATTTTACTAGATGAAAGTTTTGAGGCTGTAGTTGGGGATTTTGGTCTGGCGAAGCTCTTAGATGAGAGGGATTCGCATGTCACCACTGCAGTACGGGGCACTGTAGGACATATTGCTCCTGAGTATCTTTCTACGGGGCAGTCATCTGAGAAGACTGATGTTTTTGGATTTGGCATCCTACTGTTAGAGCTCATAACAGGGCAGAAGGCCTTATATGCTGGAAATGGTCAGGTTCAGAAAGGAATGATTCTCGATTGGGTATGTATCCTTTCGCTGTGTTCTGTGGGTGCATTTATTCCTTTCGATATATATATCCTGATAATTATGGACCTGTCACAAATTAGAGGTACGTAAAATCATACTATAGGTGTGTGGGAGATTTTTGCACTATGCAAATGGCATAAAAAGGCCTTCATTTGGTAGGGAGCAAGTGTTAGATTCACAAGTAGTTTGAATCAAGCCTTTCAAATATCAGTCAAGAATGGTGCACAAATTTGCAGCACCTGCTGAAAATTTAAACATTCACCACAGTTGTTCCTCTCTATTGCTCTCCAAAATAATTTTTAATCCTTATATCACATTAAAAGTACGGTCATACCATTTTTCTTTCCAAGTAAATCTTGCGAAACCACTGCAAAACAACTTCATGATCTAGGTAAACCTATAGCGGAACCACTATGGATTCTTTAACCGAGCTGATATTGAACAAGAAACTCTTTCTTGGATTAGTTGACACGTTTAATATTATGAGATGGTTAACATCAAGCAATACGGTGAAACAGTATTTCGTTCTAGAGCTAAGTTGGCTGTTCTTATAGTTTATTAAATGGGAAGTATCAGAAGAAAATTATGATTGCAAATTCTGCTTATAGGACTGCTTATAGGAAATTGCTTATATGTGTACAGGTTAGGACGTTGCACGAGGAAAAAAGGTTGGAAGTGTTGGTGGGTAAAGACCTAAATGGTAGTTTTGATTCAGTTATGCTGGAAACAATTGTGGATGTCTCCTTGCACTGCACTCTGCCACATCCTAACCAGCGGCCAAAGATGTCAGATGTTCTCAAGGTTTTGGAAGGAGTAACAGGACCTGAAATTCCAGACGATGATTCCAGTGGAACCCTTTACGAGGGAAGGGACTGTAGTTTCTCTAGAAATTACAGTGTGCTGGGAGAATCATCGTTTATCATTGAAGCCATTGAGCTGTCAGGACCTAGGTGATAAAGAAAAACCATTTACTGCCGGCATCTATCATTTTTATTTATTAATTTTTACAGTAACTTACTTGTGTAAGTTATTTTCATCTTGTAAATTCATTTTGGTGTTATTATATATATGTTTACAAGTAATCCACACAAAATTCTTTAGCTAATATGACTGGCAAGATGAACGGTAAGGATTTGGTCTCTTAGGAACCATCTATCAACGGCCAAAAACAGGTCTTACACGTCATAGTGACCTGAGTCCCTTTTTCCTAAATTGAGAATAAGTCAGAATTCGAATAGCAAACTGAAACGCGGACAGTTGTAAATAAAGCTCTCTTTCTCTCTGCTTTCTAGTTTGCATCAAACAGTCGAAGCAATTTCTTCTCTGAATCTATTCTTCTCGAATTCGTCTAACAGGAATTCTTTTTTAAGTTCTTACAGACTTCCGATACTTCAACGCAATAAGGCATGTCTTTTTTTCCTCTCTACTTTTCTTGCTTATTGTTAATTTGTTTGTCTTTGATAAATTCTGTTCTGAATCTTCTGATGCTGTTTATTAACATGCTAATAATTCTTGCAAGATGATGAATATTCATTAAAAAATTTATTTGAATTTCTCTGATACTCATCATTCAACTAACACAGCCTTTAAGATGAATAGCTATAGAAATTCTGTTCTGTCAAGGTGCAAAAGTGACCCTTTTTGTAATTTCCGTCCTAGCCCTAGACCTGCTATTCTTACTCAAAATAGGGTTCAGTAAAGACTACATTCAAAACCAAGTGTTGATGAAACTCTAAACATAAGGCGTTGGAGGGCTGCACATTGAGTCGAAACGGCGGGTAAGGCTGGGTATTGTGCAGCCCTGCCTGGACTCCCATATGGTTCAGGCTTTATATTAGTGCGACAAACTTTTCTGCAGACCATTGTCGGTTGGATATTATTTGCACAACTGTTTGGTTTGTCATATACTTTTAACTGATATATGTTTCTTATTTATGTGATGGAACAGAAATGTATGAAAATTCTGGAGGACAATCTGGAGGGGCTCCAAGATCATTTAACATACCTGACCCATTTGAAGGAACTCAATTTTCTGGAGCTCAACTCATGAGAGCTGGATTAGGTGCATACGGAGAACAACTCTTGGGCACGAGTTCTGAGTATGTACAAAGCAATGTATGTAGTCATACACCAGACTTTCTTTCATTGGTTGAAAATGCATGAATGTGTATTCTTATTATTCACACTTGTGGTTATATGTTGTGCAGATAAGCGGCATAAGTCGGTACTTCTCTGAATCACAATACTACTTCCAAGTAAATGACCGATATGTGAGAAACAAGTTGAAGATTATTCTATTCCCATTCTTTCACCGGGTAAGCACACGATCAACTAGTTTTTAACTTTCTCCGCGTTCAATGTTTTTTCTTCTAATTCTCATTCTTCTCAACTTGTTTTCTGTTCAGGGTTACTGGACAAGGATAACAGAACCAGTTGGTGGAAGACTCTCATACAAACCTCCAATTCACGATATAAACGCTCCTGATTTATACATTCCGTTAATGGCTTATTTCACCTATGTGCTTCTGGCTGGTTTCTCATTGGGGCTTGCTGGAAAGTGAGAATTAGTCTTGTTATGATTTCAAGTTTTTTTGTGTCTCACTTTTGAATGAACAAGTCTGATTTTAGTTTATTTTTGGGCAAAGAAACTAAGTTCGAATTGATCTCATTTAAGTTTCACTGATGCAGGTTCAGCCCGGAAGCTTTAAGTTCACAATTCACAAAGGGACTGCTTGGTTGGTTCCTACAGATTCTTCTTCTTAAGGGATCATTATATTCGATAGGAAGCATAGAGGCGCCACTGTTAGACATTGTGGCATACTCCGGGTATCCTTTTGTAGGTATGTGTTTGGCAGTTCTTGGTAGAATCATATGGAGATATTCATACTACTATATGATGCTGTGGGCGTGCTTATGCATGGCTGTTTTTTCGGTCAAGACCATGAAGAGAGTCCTTTTTGCAGAAGCGAGGAGTTATGATACAAGCAAAAATCTATATCTCATACTTTTTATAGCACTTGCCCAGTTTCCATATTTCATCTGGCTAGGCAACATTGGGGTTTGAATTTGTGGCTGAACATTAAACAATCAAGATAACATAATTTTTTGCTTGTGAACAATCCTGTCATTGTTCATAATTTTGGTCTTTCTATTGTGGTAATATCTTAACCACCCCATCTCGTTCTCTGCAAATTCTAATGAACCGCCTAGTCTGTTAAATGTATAGTTTCTTGAATGACTAATGATGTTGTGACACATGAACTAACTTGTATATAAATGGGTTTCACTCTTTACCTGATATAATATGATCCATTGAGAAAAAGAAAGGATTACACTGCAGTAAAAACTGCTGAGGAAGAGAAATCTCACCTAATGACAGCATGCCAATTACAAAGCACAGTGTAAACACCCAAATATTATTATAGGGTAATGTGGAGACTAGTCCCAATACACAATACAATTATCTAGAGAATTCTATCTCTCTCTGGAAGGAATCCCTCCTTTTATAGGCAGAGCCTGACATCTAAATGTCGTACACGTGTACTCGACTACCTTACTTAGTAAGTCTTCTATTATCAACCGTACACATGTATTACAGCTGGGTTACTTGGGTTCTTCGAGGCACCCCGGTACTTGAGACAGCTCACCTATGCCGTGCCATCGGCAATAGTGACCCCGGCATTGTTAATGGTGATCTCGGTTGACACTCGGGGTTCCTATTACTGTCCTCGGGTTTGGTAAAATTCCCATGTTTACACACAGTACTCAAAGAATAGCCATGAAAATGTCAGAATCGGTAGTCCACTGTGCGTTAAACATTTAAAATCATCAATCATTAAGATCCATGTGCTTGTAGTTGCCAAGAAAAACCTGTTGTTTCGCTCAAATAGCACACCGATTCGCACAGGGAGTTCCATACACCATCTTGCATTTGCATAGACTAAGAGAAAAAAAAGTTCCAGACTTTTCTAGACTCAATGCAGTGCAAGAATAAATGTTTGTTCGGCTCAGGAGCTTGTTTAAGAGACACCCATTCACAATAATCCGACCCTTAACTCTGTCCAACATAGCACAAAAGACCAAAATAAAATATGTCCATCAAGCTAGAAACTTTTGATGTAGAGACAAGTGTTGGTGTTGAAATCACTTGAAAAAACAAAAGAAAAAAAAGTTCTGTAAATTTGCTTTGAGTAATTATCTCGCAAGAAGGAATTTGATTAGAATGAAAGGGAGGGAAAAGATTAACAACATAAGGAAAGATATTGCCATATTGAAACAAGATACCAAAAATTTCTCGTAGCATTGGTTTTGCATACATTAAACTTACAAATCATAATTCAATTACTAGAAAATAACTCTTACAACTTAACTACAAGTAAAAAAAAGTTCTTAAGAAACATAAAAGAAGACCTAAAAATAAGTCCCGCCACTTCTCGTCTTGTGGTTTCTTTTGCTAATGAATCAGAACTCTTCTTCAACGTTGTTGACAAGTTCACATTCATCAATCCATTCGCTGTAGATATCAATAGGCTCTGTCAAGTGATTGATTTTAGTGCTGTAATGGGCATCACAGATACAACATACTGCTGTTCCAGTTCTAAGCTTCTTATCTATGACACATTCGACACCATACATATGATTACAGAACGGACAACAGAATACTTTATCAAGCTTCTCCAACAATCTCTTCTTTGGTTCTGGCTTTACTCTTGACTTCCTTCTTGCCATTATTCTCAAACTCTCAGATATATTTCCCAACTTAGATCAACACTCTGATTATTTCTTGAGCAAACAGATGTCTCTGCAACTTTCTCTTGCCGCTGTCCCAGATAGAAATTCTTGCTTTGCTTGTGTTAGAAATATAGATTTGTGATTGGCATGTAAGCCTAGGGCGTGTATTTATATAGGCCAGAGTGACTTGAAACCCAAGTTGTATCGCAATCTAGAAAGAACGGTTTTTTTGGGACCTGGTTTTTTTTGGGGACCATGGTCTTATTAGGCCACTAACCTATCCTTAACCTAACTTATTTAAAACTAACCTAATAATCATATATATATATACTAGGTATCACCCCGGTCTACGGCCGGGGCTCAACCTTTTTCGTTTTCGTTTTGTTGTTTGATCGGCTGGTCAGTATTCTACCAAAATCTTTTTTAGTCATTCGCAAAACTAATTATATTATAACGGTCAAACATCGAGCTTATAAGTTAGTTCGGACTTGCGTCCCTAGTATTTGTGGTTGTGTCAAATTAGTCGGGGCTTACAGCCCCGGCCGTGGTCCATTGAGGATACCATAGTATTTTGTTGATCGGGTCAAATTAGCCGGGGCCGTGGTCCCTTGAGGATACTATAGTATTTTGTTGGTCATGTCAAATTAGCACCGTGACCCTTAAACATTCCCTAATGTTTTGTTGGTCGGGTTGTGACACTTAAATCTTAAATCTTTACCATGTTTTTTATTTTATTTGTTTTTTAAAAATAGCTTTTAGATTAGTTGAGGCTAACTTAAATTTTTTTGAGAAAGTTATGGTACAAATCATTATGCTTATTGGATGATTGAACGTTCGATGGACCAGAATATATCTGGTGTATACGAATAATCTTCATGGAGGGTCATCCACCAAACATAATCCAAACAGACCCTTAGTCATATGTTTTCCGTGAAGATGTATTAGTAAGGAGATATTTGGTTGCATTAAACATAAAACCTCTTACCCAATTCACTCCTCTTCCTCTATTAGGTTTTCTTTCTTCTCCTTTCCTCTTTAGACCAATTTTTTTTTTAAATCATCAGCTCTGTTTTCTTTTATTTCACCGTATCCATCCTTTAAATCATCCATAATAACAACTTAGTATTAATAACTCAGTATTATTATGATATAGAGAGACGAAGTTAAGAATTAGAAGTCGTTAATGTGGAAATGAAGAACTATAGATAGAAGACCATCTGTTGGTGAAACCGTTAAAGAATGATGTTCTTCTGTTCTATAAATATATCTACTTAGTGTTAGCCTATATTAACGGAAACTTGGTTAAATTAGGAAATCCGACGCTGCAGTCAAATTAAGAAATCCAAGGATCCGACGCCGTTAAATAATCTTTAGAATCATATTTTTATTAGGAAGCCAAGGGATCGGACGGATGTCTATATAGGACATATAACCGATCGATCTCCATCGTGGGATGACGAAATCGATGGTCGGATTTGTAAGGCTATACACACACCACTTCTTTTTATAATATATATATATATATACATATATATAAATAACCACCTCCTCCTCCCACCGCCGCCGCTACCACTACCGACCATCACCTACCATCTCCGACCACCACCACCACCTCTCTCTCTATATATATACATATATATCATCAAAATATGTATATATATATATATATATATATCGTTTTTGGTTGAAAAAAATGAGAAGTAATCACCAAAATGAGTTGAAAATGGAAGTTGTAGAGAGAAGTTCGTTTAGGAATTATGTGAAAAACTTTGTCGAACTAACCGAACTCAACTTTAATGGAGGTTTTACTTTTCTCAGAGAAAAGTTCGGTTTCGCCGCAAAAAGTTCGAGTACATCGCAAAAAGTTCGATTTCGTCGCAAAAAATGTCCCCACCGAACTTTGAGTTCGGTTACGTCGCAAAAATTTCAATTACGTCGTAAAAAAAAAGTTCGGTTACGTCGCAAAAAAGTTAGGTTTCGTCGCGAAAAAATGTCTCAACCGAACTTTAGGTTTGGTTACGTCGCAAAAAATGTCCCAACCGAACTACATTTGCAGAAACAAAAACTCCATTAAAGCTTTGGTTCGGTTGCCTGTGATTTTGGATTTATTAACCGAACTACATTTCCAGAAAGTTCGGTTACATGTTCTTCATATAATATAACCGAACTTTATTGACTTGGTTGAAATTTTTTGTTACAATTTTGATTTTGATGATATTTTAGGCCGTTTATAACAACATTCACTAAGTTACAAGCATATTTCGGTACCGAGAGAATGTTTTTTCTCCATATTTACCCATCTCAAAATATTTTTTTTCTCCATCTTCTTCTTCTTCTATTACTTTGGTCACTCAATAATTTTATTTCTTTTAAATACAATCATCTATTAATTTAACCTTAATCAATGATTAATCACATTAACTAATCATTGTACAATAATAATCAGGAGGATAATTTTGGTATTAATATAAATATTTAGATAAGGGGTGACCTAGATTTACTTCTAATGTCTTACCCAAAATAAAACAATGATCCCCAAAAAAAAAGGCTGGTCCCCAAAAAACCGTTCTTTAGAAACTGGTAACCGTGTTTCCTTCTGGAAACTGGTTACCATTCTTTCCTATATGCAGCCAAACTCTAAACGAATTTGGTAACCGCGTTTCACAATAACTTGAAATATTTACAAGGCATGAATTCCTGGGTTTTAGAAGGTTTGGTTCTCATGATATAAGGAGACCTGACAAAGAAAGTTTAAAATTATGTTTACCATATCAGCTATGATTTAAGCTTTAGTTCTCATGATACAACAAGATCAGCCTATTACGCTCAGAATTGAAAGCGTAATTGAGACCAAGAAAGAAGGAAAAAAAATCATCCCGAAAAAAAACGGATGTTTGAAATATGCCCCTCAGATCACTTGAGTGCAAATTATTCCTTGAACCCACAATAACTAAGTTACATATAGATTATCAAGTATATTTTTGTATAGCCTTGCAAGCAAATTTCATCACTTCAAGGTTATTGACCCGTCTCTAAGAGGATTTCGTAACCTCATGGATGGCGTTAGCCAAGTATCCTACATTGCCCGTCGTAACACCAGCCATACTGAGTAAGCAAACAAAGAAAAAATTACTTTAAAGTGCCAAACTCACTTGAATTTAAGGGAATTTTAGCAGATTACTGAATTCTATGTTACCTAATACGACCGTTACGGGTCATGTATATGTGATATTCACTTGTCAAGCGATCTACTTGTTCGGGTGTCATGCCGCTGTAGCAAAACATGCCAATCTGTTTGCAAAACCAAGAAAATACACCATAACTAACACATTGTGGGAGAGCAGGAGAAACTTGTCCTGAGTAATAAAAAATCAAAAGAAAAGTACCTGATTAGTTATATGCTCCCAGGATAGAGGTGAGCCTAAATTTTCAAGGTTTTCCCTGAGTGCAGTTCGCATGCCAATAATGCGGTCAGCCATACCCTGAAAAGATAGAGGAATATTTAAAGGAAGGGACATCAATTCAATTAACTTCTGAACAAAGAAATTCACACATTGTTGTCAATGTCGATGATAATTGTACTCTACTGCGAAGAGTAAGGTTCTAGAATCTGAAGCTCTCAGGTTTTAAAAATTGACTTTACTCAAAGAGGTAGCTTTCTCTAATGTGGACTGAACATAATGAAGAAGAGTCAAACTAAGAGGAGGTTACCTTCACTTCCTTGAGCCACAAGTTCTTCAAATTCGGATCACTGAGGACAGTTGAAACAACAAGAGCACCATGAACAGGTGGGTTGCTGTACATGGGTCTGGCAATCTGCTGCAACTGACTCTTCACCGCAATTGCTTGTTTATCGTCGTCACAAACCAAACTGTAATGAAAAGGTAATTATATGAGTACAAGAAGGCATTTTCCAAGTACTAATGTAAAGCTGTAATGGCAACATAGAATCATTGCAACCCCATCACATAAAAGATGAAAGTACTAATGATTAGCAGATAAAGATAAACTTTTGTACTGAAAGGAAGCTGGGTAGTTGACAAGAATTAATTATAAGAACAAGCCATACTGCTCCTTGGTACAGGATGCTTTTTTTTGTTGTTGTTGTTTTTTGAAGCAACAGGATGCTTTATATGAATTGTAAATCTGTAGGTCATAGATTTAGAAGTTTCCAATTGCCCAGATACAGGATGCTTTATATGAATAATACTGATATTTTACTGTAATCAGTTGGTCTTCAATCAGAGACTACAAGCTTATCATCATTTGATGAAATAAAAAGGATCCCTGAGGCTACATAATCTCCCAGTTGCAGCAGCTAAGCCAACAGTAAGATTTAGCATCTTAAAACAAATGCTAAAACTAACAAAGCAAGACTTTCAGGTAGGTAGCCTCTACCTAAATCACCGTATTGTTCTCAAATAAGTTAAGAATTGAAGTATGGAACATTAAACCAATTAAGATATGCCTGACTTTGATCACAAATGCAAAGTGGAACTAATTATAACAAAAAGATGGTTATTTATGTGATTTAAGGCACAAATTCCTCCAACAAGACTAAGCCATGGTAACTGTTCCATAATAATATGAAGGTAAATGCCTACCTGAGACACCCAACTCTTTGACCGTAAAGCCCCATGTTCTTAGCATATGACTGAGCACATCCAATCAAGTGGCCATCCTCAAGAAAAATCCTGATGGCTTTTGCATCCCTCTCAGGATCACCACTTGCAAACCCTTGATATGCCATATCAAAGAAGGGGAAATGACCTTTAACCTGGAATTTAACGAAAAAATATTAGTAATTTAACTTACCAAACAAAGTTTTTCTTTTAAGCTCAGAAACAACGATAAAAAGGAAAACCTCACAAAAAGATTCTACCTTCATCTGCTGCGAAATCTCCTTCCATTGCTCCTCTGTAGGATCCACTCCAGTTGGATTATGAGCGCATGCATGCAGCAAAAAGAATGACCCACTTGGCGCATTCTGTACAACAGTAAAATAATATCAGAACAGAAAATAAAACAAAAAATGTTTAACTTCAGAGAAAGACGAACAACATGGATCTATGTATTGCACCTTTAGGTCTTCCATCAGGGATGCAAAGTCCAACCCTTTCGTCTCAGGATGGTAGTAACGGAATGTTTGTTGTGGGACCTGGGCATCTCTCCATATGTTATGATGGCTGTGGGGGATGTGCAGATTAGTATCACATCAACATAAGCATGTACACAATGGCTAATGCAAGTTAAGAAAACCAATAATTACAACTTTCCAATCATTCAAATAAAGAACTGAGAAGAACACTAATTTGGTTATAAGTTATATTAAGCTTTATAAACTTATGACAATGAAATGCATCTTGTAATGATAACCACTGCCGCGTTATTGAAATTAAGTCATTATTAAGTTACTCACTTGGACCATGTTGGCACAGGTATATAAATGTGAGAATCTGGCTTAAAACGCTTCTGAAAATCAGCAAACACTCGGCAAGCACCTGTTCCTGAAAGAGCTTGAATTGCAGCAATTTTTTTGTCTTTAATTAAATCAGAATTCTCTCCATATGCTAGCTTCAATGTCTCCTCAACCATGTGCATACTTCCTCCCATTGGAAGATATTCCCTGTCATAATAATCAATTAGAGACAAGAAGATTAATTGGATCCAATAAAGTAATGATAATGTTATACATTCAGCAGTCTAACGAGAATTAAACAATAAATTCCTTACTGAAACAAGGACTTGAAGAGCATAAAACTTTTTCAGATGGACAAGCTGTTTAGGCCCACACTATCCAGCAACATCCTCTGCCTAAAAAGATGCACTAGCTACCATCCTTTCAGGTTCAGATAGAAGATCTGGTGACCTATTTTTCATGATGATAAAATCCATAAATCCATTGTTCATCCTCCCAATAAAATTTGGTCTGTCATACAACCTACTGTCCGTCATAATTTAATTGGATTCTCTATTTTTCCAGAACATCACTTCTGTTTAGCCAACCTTTTATATGTGAAAAGCTCTAAGATGGTCCTTTATAAGTTATTTAGGCTGAGTAGATTGTCATCAAACCATAACAAAAAGAATTAACCCCTAAAATTTCCTCCAAATACGCCTTGAAGGACTATTGCAACATGAGTCCTATTGTTTCTCGAACCAAATCCAAGAGTTAACCCGCAAATACAGGAATCAGTTGCATTGCAATTACATATTACTATCGCATGCCCATAGCTAAATATACAACATGACATCAGAGCTTTGTGCCAAATTCCATCAGTGGTATCAGAGAATAACTGATCTATTCGGGCATACAAATCTTTGAAATTAGACGAAAACGATAGTTTCACCTAAAATGTGGAAAAAGCAAACTATCGTTTGCAATGGGAATTACAAATTAGGAATTACAAGGTACGTCAAATCTTCAAAGCAACCAAACAAATGCATTATGAGAATTACAAATAAAGAGGGAGGTGTGGAAAATATAATTTGCAATGGCCTGGGTCAAACTAGAGTTGTCTACAATTGTTTAAAGAGCAGAAATAAGAGCTTGTACATTCTAGAGTTTGGAATGTCTATAAATTATTAAGTTTATCGGTAAAGCCGTTTGTTAGAGAATTTTAGAGGATTTGAGTTAGTTATGTGAAGCCTATAGATATGTAGTATATTCAGTAAAACATGAAGCAAAAGGTGAGGTTAAGTTTAGCAAGTGGAGTCTTGCTTAACCAGTATCTACTAGTTTAGGTGTGTTAAGAGGTCTGCACGAGAACTTTTATCTTTCTCATCTTTAGACATTCCAAACTCTAGAAAATGTGAATCGTCTCTCTCATCTGTAGACTACTCTAGATAACTCTACTTTGATCTAGGCCATTACAAAGTAGAATTGCAACACTATTTCGCTAACCAGCTCAAGTTACCAATTTGAGAACTTATGTTAAAATCCACCACTTATTAGAGCATTTGCTTTTCTTACAGATAAGAGATGCCCAAAGCATCAAATAACAAGAAAAAGCATCAAAATAAATGGTGGATAAAAAGGTGAACTTGACTATAGATAGACTCTGCTCCACTTACTTTCAGTACTCAGTACTCCATGCATCAGAATACCATCAATACTATACATCTTAATTCTACTTTATACATATAAGCTAAAATTCTCAAAATCACTAAAGAAATCAAATTAAAGCTGCAAACTTACATGTTCTTATTTCCAGCAATAATCCTCTCTGCTTCCCTAACACATTCAAGAACAACTGGCTTTCCATTATCATCCCTGTAAGCTCCCTAAAATTCACCACAAACATTAAAAAAAGAGTCAATTTTTTCTCAAATGATAAACATAATCAGATCCAAAATTTTGAAAAACAGAGTGTTTTTTTCTTTCTTTGTTTCATTTGAATGTTAAAGTCAGAGTTAAGAAATTTAAGAAAACTTACAACTCCAACATTGACTTTATGTGGACTAGGATCAGTCAGAAAAGCTTCAGTAACACCAAGAATAGGATCTTTAGGAGCTGGTTCAACATGGTTCCACCATGATGACATGAATCTAGCACCTAAGCTTCTTGTCTGATGAACAACTATTCCTCTAGAAATCATTGTTCTTGACGCCATCTCTCTTTTTAGATCTCTCTCTTTCTCTTACAAGTTCAACAACCTGTACTAAGAAAGTTAATACTAGTACTAGAAAAAATCTTACTACTGATAAAACAGAATTTGCCTTTGAAGTCTATCTCTTTAAATAATTGAACTGAGAACGATTTTGCTAATAGTCCGTACATCGAATTCTGGTAAAGGATTCTCTCATTTGAGAATCTAACGGTGGTTATGGTCCAGGTACTATTTGATGCCTGATTCTGACATGACAGTAAAGATTTATTAATTTCCTATTTTTAACGACCTCGAGAAATGTGACGGCGTTATCTTTATTTAATAGCGTCTTTTTGTGGTCATGTTAAGACGCTGCAGGCCGTTGGGTTGCTCAACTACTTCTAGATTATTTGTTTGTGGACATGTTAATTTTGTTTTGTTTATTGCATTTTCACTGTGACATAAAGTAGCTGCGGTCCTGTGGAAAAGAGTGGAATTTTGACGAAATACTGCTCAACTAAAGTAAAATCAAAGAGTAGTTGCGACATTATCCAACTTTCGTGCTCCTTTTGAGCTACGAGAGAGATTTTTATGCGCCCCAATGCCACGTCAAGTTGAGGAGGTTTTATCACGAACATGGCAGAAGGGTTGAGGAATTCATCTTGATAATTTTATCGCGAGCTAAGACTCTCGATCTTCACAACTTGTTTGTGAATCAATGTATACGGTCAGTATTAGAAGACTACTTACTGGGTACCGATGGAGAACGAATGCTTCATAGTTTAATGAAGAATTATAAATGTGTGTGTTATCTTTGTAATTTTAGTTTTAGGGTCTTCTTTAGGACATATCACGTTGTGCTCTTTTTCTTCGTTAAGGTTTTATTATCCCTATGGGTTTTCCTTTTCAAGATTTTTAATGAGGCAACAAATGCGTGTCCAACACCTTCGGGTGGTTTTATCTTTTTCTTACTTCTGTTTTTTATTTATTTTTCATGTAATATGTATAAGGATATTGTTGTAACCGTGGCCTTCTAAGTTTTAATGAAATACCTTATTCACAAAAAAAAAAATTGAGGAGGTTTTTTATTTGTATTTTTAATACAAAAAAGAAGATTTTTATTTAAAATGGGGAATTGCATTAAGGATTAATCAGCAGCTAATGCTACTTCTAACAAAACAAAAAAAAATGTCAACATATACTCGGGAGGAGATAGTCAAAGGGTAATCAATGCCATAAATGAAAAGAAAGGAGCAGTGAACTAGATGAACTCCAATATTATTCAAAATTTGGGGGATTTTTAAATGAATTTGATACTTGGAAATGTGGTTTTGACACGAAAATACACATAACGTTGTTGATTATCGAGCAAATCATGCTTTATCCATTTCTTCGGTAGATATAGATAAAGATAATAAGCCTTTTTTGTTAAATCATTTGTCCTTACACATTTTATTGTTGCCAAAACTGCCAATGCCTCCACTTGTTCAGGATCTAATGTTGATTCTGGAGCACTTGTAGCCCTATTAGATGTACCTGCAAAGTTCCTATGGATTAGTCTCACTCCAGCTTTATTATTAAACTTACAAAAAGTTGCATCAAAATTATTTTTGATTTCATTGATGTTAGGACCCTTTCAGATACGAGTCTGGGATAGATTCACGTTTCTATATCTTCGAAGATCATGTTAGACTGGAAAATAGAGAATCTTGATGCCATAAATGAAAAGGAATGAGCAGTGAAACATATTGCTTTTACAATTTCATTGAGATTCTTCCGAATAAGAGTCTGAGATATTGATTCACATTTGTTGGAGTAACTTGAAGAGCATGATAAAACCAAGAGGATACCCGCTCATAGATAATTCTGCCCTACAAGATTTGAAACATATTTTATTATATCAATAATGCTGACAACGTTAGCAGACACTTGACTATCCAGAAACAGGTGTTGTAATTTTCAGCATTAATGGAGCACAAAGGGTAAAAAGTGTCAATGTTAGAATTATGCTTAACATGTAAATATTTATGAATACATTTTCAAATAAAATGATGGATCTTGATTCGCAGTTTAGTTCTCCATAGAGAATTCCATTTTATGGGACTGATCATGGAAGAAACATCTTCACAAGTATTCAGAATAGTTTTATATGTAGTTTGGACAGAGAAAGCACTATTAGTAGCAGGTTTCATCTTAACATTTCTTTACAAGAAAGGAATTTTAATCATCCTAATAGCTTATATATTTTTCCTATCAAACAAGGCCCAAAAGGTATTAAGGTTCTAAGACTTGGAGTCAAGGTCAATAAGTTAGGATACCAACTTGATACAAAATTTGATTCGAGCGGGTTATTTAGAGATGTTATCCAGTTGTCTTTCCAAATGGAGATATTGTTCCCATCTCCAACCTCCCAGTAATAGAACCTCTTAAAAATATCAATATCATCACAAATTTCTCTCCAAACCCAACTATCATGTTTATTCAAGACATAATTCAAAGGGTCTAAATTCATAAAATATTTGCATTTTAAAATAGAATCCCATAAGGCATTTGGCCGGTCTAACATGCTCCAAGCCAGATTGGCAAGGAGGGATTGCTTCGTGATGGTCCTAATGTTCAAACCTCCTAAATCTTTAGGAAGAGCAATTCTTTTTCATCTTTTCACATTCACATATTCTTCATTTCATTTTTCACCTCCACTGGAAATCTCTTTGGACAACATCCATTTTATCAGTGATTTGTTTTGGCATTTGGAACACAACCATATAATGGTTGGCTATAGTAGCTGAAACAAATTGGTTTTAAATTGTCTTACCTGACTACAAGCTTATCTGAAATATTAACAATAAGATGAGGAAAAAGACACCACTTTCCTCCTTTGCGGCATGAGAGGCACACCAACATATTCAAGATATTAGCGATGTCATTTTTGATAAAATTATGAACCTTTTAGCTAAAACCAATGGTAGACTTATCAATATTGACAGATTGGCCAGAGAATTTGCTAAATTGTTCAATGATTATGGATAAAGTTCTAGTTTCACTAGTTTTTCACAGTCATTCATCCATCCACATGTAAAACCACTTATCCTAAATAAGCGTTAATAAACAGTCACTCCAGCGTTGGGCGTCTACATCCCACCTCTCAATATATAGTGGGAGCTTAAAATCATTAGTCTTAAAAAAAAAAAAAACTATTTTTGGAAACTTATGTATTTGATTCGGAAATGTGTATAAAATATAAGTTACACTTAAGGTTTGAAGTTTTTCTAAAAAAAAAAAACATAAAAAGAAAATCAGCCGCAATAAAGCTCTTTCTTATTGAGAATCTTGACAGTTGTAAGAGAAGATCGGTCGACGGAAGGAGTTTGGTTTTATGGTTAAAATCTGATTTTGATAGGGAGGCATATTACGAATCAGGTAGGTTTCCTCTCCTTTACAATGTTTGTAGGTTAATTAATGGAGTTGAAGGATTTTTTTGGCTATGAAATTTGAATATAGTAACAAATTTGTGATGCTAGTAAACCTTTGAGCTCAAATCTCATTTGAATTGAAAAAAATTTCTTACTGATTGGAACGATACCTTATTTCGTTAATTACACTGAAACCGCGTGTTGATCCTATCTCCTGATAGACGCATTTATGTGTCTATTTTGTTCTCAATATTCTGTATTGTTAGACTCGATTAAGTACTTATTGTGTTATTTTGTGTTTTTGTAGATGTTTTTAGAGAAATAAGCCTTTGCGGCGAAATGAGCTCAAAAAAGTGATGATTTACACCCCGGAGAAAAGTACTAAAGGCACCCCAGAAATGCACCGGAAGCGTCCCAGAAATGTACCGGAGGAACCCAGAAAAATTACTATTTCCACCCCAAAATTACTATTTCCACCCCAATTGCTAAAGGGACACCCGTACAGGATTAGGGGGAGGACACTTTTCTTCTCATAATTCAAATTTCATTTTTGGCGGGAAAATATATTCTCTCTCTGGCAGATTTTCAATCAACAAAATGAAGGTGTTGTGGTGCGATTCAATGGCTAAAAATTGGTAGGAAAATGTGATATAGCTTAAGGAATACAGTATGTGTGTCAGAATCGATCGAATTTGGCTAGAATCGGCTAAACAAGTCATCATCAGAGAACATGGCAGTCACGGGTTTGAGAGGATTTTTTGAGGGATTCGGACGTGTTATGATGATGCATGGAGGACTCTAGCACACTTTTGGACCGTGTAGAAGCTAAATAAGGGAGTATCATAGGCTGTTTACGCGTGGAGAATCATTTCAGGGAAGAAAATATTCGGAAAATATTTTCTTTAAACACCGAGTAATGAAGATTATATGGAGTAATTGAGGGAGATTCAACGAGCTGTAGGTGTATAAATATGTTCCCTGGGAGTACTAGAGAGGCTGTCGAGAGTTGGGAGAAGAGAGGAGAGCCACAGACGCAGAAATCAAGAGTTGATCAAACTCTGCTGCT
The DNA here is from genome assembly GCF_003573695.1 of Papaver somniferum. Classification (NCBI taxonomy): domain Eukaryota; kingdom Viridiplantae; phylum Streptophyta; class Magnoliopsida; order Ranunculales; family Papaveraceae; genus Papaver; species Papaver somniferum. Next base: position 37,465,492 of record NC_039364.1, read on the forward strand.
GCTGATGAAGAACACCAAGAACACGAAGAACGGACTCGCAGCAGCAGTCGTTTATCAACAGTGAAAATGACTCACATCCGTGGGTCGTAGGTGTGGGTCTTAGCATTTCAGCGACAACAGCACCTCAGCTTTGTCGTTAATTTTGGACGCCTTCTGTGGGTCGCAGAATCCTGTTTTAGAACATTTACTTATCTTTCTCTTTATTGTAAACATCAATTGAGCTTAATAAAATATTTTGAGAGGTTTTCCAACATGATGAGTTAATTCCCTCGTAACCAAGGCAATGGAGGAAGCTATTCACGCAACATAAATGGGTAACTATTTCATTTAATTATATAATTCACCTAATCGCTGCTTTTGCAGAGTTTTAAATTGTTTGAATGATTGTCTTAATTATTTTTTATTCAGTTTGATAGGTTATTCTTGGTTTAATCTCTTGATAATCTATGCTTAAGGTTTACAAATAATGTTTGAGAATTTGTATGATTGATAGTGAATTAAAGATAAAAGAGGACTTAAGAATTGAATAGAGTTTTGAAATATTTATCATTCAATCTTGCGTAGTAGTGGAATCTAGTGTCTTGGTTACCTCTCGCCCAAAATTGTTAATATTTTGTATATATATTTTTATAAGTCTAAAAAAATCCTTTACCTTCACAAGTCTTAGAGTTCGAACCTTTATTACTACAACCCCCATTAAATCTTTAATCATCTCCCAATGTCCAGCTACGGTCTGTTTTCACTTGATTTTATGATGTTTCTTGAAAATGCAGGGGTATAACAACCACACCCAACAATTCGTTTGGAGATCTGAGAGGACTTACTCCAATATACTTTATAGAGAATCAACTAGACAGTCAGACTCAATCTAGAGAAAAGTATATATAAGAGTTTATATCTCTATTTCACAATGTAATCAGCAAATCAAACAGATAGAAATCCGCGAGCCTAATTATTATGTGAAACAACTTGAACGGTACCAAAGACCAATGTTCAAGTGTCAATCAATTTAAATCAACAACCAAAGGTTGGATTATCTAATTGATTGATCTTAACGCACAACCTGTGATATTTCAATTGTATAACAAAATATAATGCGGAAAAGAAATAACACAAACACCATAATTTTGTTGACGAGAAAAACCGTAAATGCAGAAAACCCCGGGACCTAGTCCAGCTTTGAACACCACACTGTATTAAGCCGCTACAGACACTAGCCTACTACCAATGAACTTCGGACTGGACTGTAGTTTACCCCTAATCAATCTCACACTGATTCAAGGTACAACTGTGTTCCTTACGTCTCGGATCCCAGCAGGATACTACGCACTTGATTCCCTTAGCTGATCTCACCCACAACCAAGAGTTGCTACGACCCAAAGTCGGAGACTTGATAAACAAATCTATCTCACGCAGAAAAGTTTATCGGAATAGATAAATCTGTGTCCCACAGATATACCTATGAGTTTTTGTTCCGTCTTTTGATAAATCAAGGTGAACATGAACCAATTGATAAACCGGTCTTATATTCCCGAAGAACAACCTAATATGATCAATCACCTCACAATAATCTTAATCGACTAGCGAAACAAGATATTGTGGAATCACAAACAATGAGACGAAGGTGCTTGTGATTACTTTTCTATCTTGCCTGTCGGAGATATTAATCTCGAGCCAATTATTTCAATTGTACTCAACACGGTAGAAACAACAAGATCATATCACACAACTACAGAGAAGATAGTTGGGTCTGGCTTCACAATCCCAATGAAGTCTTCAAGTCGTTAACCTACAGGGTCTCAGGAGAATCGACTCTAATTATGCAACTAGTAACACACAGAAGTGTGGGGATTAGGTTTCCCAGTTGCTAGAGTTCTCCTTTATATAGTTTTCAAATCAGGGTTTGCAATCTGAGTTACCTTGGTAACAAAGTATTCAATATTCACTGTTAGATGAAAAACTTGATTCAACCAAGCTAATATCTTTCAACCGTTAGATCGAACTTAGCTTGTTACACACAAATGAAATGTGCCCTCATTTAGGTTTATGTAACCGTACCTAAATGTGTACACCATGTTGGTTCAATAATAGTTAACCGAGGTTATCCATATGATTACTCTCATATCAACCTTATTCATCTTAACCATAAGTAGTTCAAATGACTCAAATGAAACTAGTTAAAGAGTTGTTCAATTGCTATATTCTCATAGAATTATACAAGAACACAATTGAAGCAAAATCGGTTTGATTCACTCGAATCAATTGCTATGTTCATGTACATAACCGATTTTAGAACTTTAACCTTCAAGTATGCAAACGGATACGCATACTTGAAATACCCAGACCAAAATTGGGTTTCGCCAGTACGCAAACGGGTACGCGGACTTCCAATTCCAGCATAAATATTCGGACATGAACCTTACGCCAGTATGCGAACGGGTGTGCATACTTAGGTTCCCGGATTTCTCAAGCCAACAGGTACGCGTACGGGTACGCATACTATGGTTCCCGGACATGGATTACATATGTGCAAGAGTACACAACATGTCATATCCAATAATGGTTAAGTGTTCTAAATCTTATTTCAATCATTGAAACTTTCTTAGAGGATGACAATAGCCGTTTTCACACATTATTAGCATCAAAGCAATTTTCAAGATATTGAAATAATCATAACGAAACATTCCAAGTTTACACCAAATGATTGTATCACACAAACCATGTAATATGTTGCTTGGCAATTTTCACGTGATCATCTTTTGACTTGCGTCAAGAATATAAGATGAACTTGGTCGAAGCGAATGTTTGCCAACACATATTCCGAGAAACATGTAAGCGAGTTAAACTCAGCTCGAAATCTCAAATGTGTATAATAGAAAACTATATCGTAATACGACTTATGTCTCAATATAGGAGATAGAGTAGTGATAAGTGCATAATTCATATGATTTTAGTGTCCATTCAATACTTGTTTTAGCTATTATTCTTGCATGTATTCGTATTATTACCACTGCTTTCTCTTATTTGTCTCTATTAGGTGAATCATCCAAAAAGGAGCTACAAAGTGCTGAAAATATCTAATAAGAGAAGTATCCCAAGTATCCAAGCGCCCAAGTCCAAGAGAAGTGGAAGAAGTGCGACGAAAAGGAGCAAAACGCTCATAATCAAGACACAGGCCAAAGACCAATATTAACTGATTAAAATTAAATATTTCTCATCATGATCTTGAAGATAATTGAAAGATAAAAAGAATGCAAAAAGAATGAGGACATTCCGAGTTCGGATGAAGAACTTGTGGCCAAAACAGTTTTCATTGGATACCGAAGACAGTGAAGTCCGCGAACTGGGTTTGCGAACCGAGTTCGCAGACTTATTTCCGAAAATATCTGCTGTAATTTGAAGTTTTCGGACTGGTTATGCGAACTTATCAAATGGGAAACGTGTATTCACACCTTGGAAGGCCCAAGGGCACGTTTGAAGTCGTTAGGTCATATTTTCGGGTCGGGTTCCTAAACCTAACTAAATACTTGGAGACCAAGCAATGTAAACCTATAAAAAGATATTAGGTTATGTAAAAATATCATCGAATCTCATATCACAAGTTTTACATCAAAAACCTAGGGTTTACCACTTTAGGGGGAAACCACCATTCTTTATCTTCTTTGTAATATGAGTAGCTAAATATTTTGTTGATTAAGGATGAATTCAATGTTCTAAGCATGAAGCTTTATTAATAATACAAATCTATTGAGAGTTCTTATCATCATCGTTTGTATTTACCGTATCTAGGGTTTATGAGTGATTCTTATATTGATTTGGGAGGCCTACTAGATCAGTATATTGATTGTTCTATTGCTAGTGGAAGTTATGAGATAAGTAATCGTCGATTAACTCTCTACACAAGTAGAAATCGCGAGACCTTACAGAGGGATTCTGTGTAGCAATCGTGTATGAAGATAACACCAGCAAGTAAACCATGAACTAAGAGTTTAACTACTGGGATCAACCTAATTCACAAAGCTTAAAGCGTTCGATTGGATTACACCTTGAGTGAGCTACTACTTGGTGTGGTTTTAAAAGAACCTACAACTTAGACCTGCAAGTATACAGGGTCAGTTGTAGTGAGTGAGGTAAGAAGGGGTTTGTCCTTAGGGACTTGGTGTGTGTAGTTGAATCTAGGCTTTTGCTTAACTGATTTCAGAGAATTTTGGGCAGTGATTGAAATCAAAAAGCACAGCAGTGCAAAGCAGTGTGTAAAGGAGCAAAGATAAGACAGTGGAAGCAATGTGCAATGTTTAATAAACAAGAGCATGAATGAACTAAGGGTGTAAACAGTGAGAATGAGGGAACTAAGGTTGTCGAATCCACCATTAACTCATACTATGTATTCAACTGATTATGATACTCTTGTCCTTTTAACAAATAAGGTAGAGGTGTCAAGTCTTATTACTTACCTAAGGTGTTTCACCAATGGATGATTCAATCACAACTAAAATATCAATCCGGAGCACTAACTGTCTAACTAAAGCACAACTAGTCAGAGGATTCATAACAGTCTCTAAGGCATGAGTTGCAGTTCAATCAACACAATGTTATCCTAACTACAATGGATGCTTCACATACATTGTGAGAGCAGAGTATTGATGAACTGAGATTAAATCTATCATACAACATTTTAAGCATTCAAGAACCACACAAACATCATAAATAACATAGTACAAAGCTATGGTTTCATCTCAACCTTAGCTTAGTGAACTAAAACATGATCAAATTATACTACTGGATAAAACAGATGAAATAGTAAAATTACAGAACACTAAGAGCTTGGTACTCCGGCTAGCCCGGGCATAAATCCTACTCACACCCACACACTCAATTTATAGTTACAATGAGATCTAAAAAAATCCCTAATTTCCAAAACTAGGGTTTCGAAAATTACCTAACCAATTCGTACCACCCATGCTAGATAACTGCTCTATCACTTCGACCCATGCTTTTTCTGCTACGAACCCATGCCTTCTTGGTCTTCTCTGCACTCCTAGTGAACCCCTAGCTTCTCACTGCCGAATTCATAGCATCTAGGAATGATGCTAGGAATGAGAGAGAGGTAAACTAGGGAGATGGGTTTCTGTCGGGGGAAGGTAGTGGTGGTGACGCTCGAGGTCTGGGGTGAGATGAAGATGGTGGCAGTGATGGAATGGTGGTGGTGATGGAGTTGCAGGCGGTTATGCATTTTTGGGAAGAAGGGGAATTTGGGGGAAAGAAAATTTGGTTAAGGTCGATGGGTATGGGTGATAGGGTGTGAGGCAGAGGTATCGAGGTTTGATGTCAGCGGCTGAAAGGCGATAGATCATCAACCTAGATGGAATCGTACGGCGCCCAGGACACAGGATTAAGCGACCGTTGGATTGTGAGATACACCGAAGCTAACGGCTCAAGATGGAGTTAGGTGTTGTGGTGTGAAGCGGTTGTAGCAAATTTGATGTATCGGCGATGAAGCGACCGTTGGATTCAGCTGAGGATCCAATCTGACGGCTACAGGAGAAGTGGGCTATGGATTTGGGTTTTGGTTTAGGAGATAAGTTGGGCTTGGGATAATTCTGAGCACATTTCTTCTTTAAGAACAATTTCTTCCTTGTTAAGCCCATTTCTAGCCTTTTGGTCTTGCGCACAACATTCTTCGCAGCTTCCTTGCGTGATTCCTCTCGGCTTCCACCACTTTTCTGCTCTTTCGCTCCGTAATTCCATCCAAACTTTATTTATAACCTAAAAATGCAAAATTAATTAATAAAAATATTTATTCTTGAAAACAAAGAAAACACAAAATATGGGATAAAATGGAGCGTTAGTGCACGAATGATGAGTTAAATGCCAATAAAAAGGTGCAAATATATACAATATTTGGCACTCATCAAATACCCCCAAACCTGAATTTTACTTGTCCTCAAGTAAAACAAAACTAAGGAAATCCTACCTATACCATTGTTGCTGGTCTCTCGATTGCATTTAGCGAATGCAATAAGCCTTTTAAACCACTAAGTGTCCCTCGTGGACGAGTTGAAGTCTCGTGAAGGTTTGCTTAGAACGTACCTACAAATTTCTAGGACAAAATATAAGCTCAGATTCCATAAAATGTGACATGTGCAAGACAGTAGAAGCTCACAACAAAATGGAGATGTCAATCTAGCTATCAAAGGCACAATCCTAGCACTGATAACAAATAAAGACATGTGATAAGAGTGTAAAGTGTATCTACACATGTGTAAAGAAAGATCGGATGTTATGACTACTAATCACCAAGAGATAGTTTCTCAGGCTAAGAACCGAGGTCGAAATCTAGCTAGCTGTCCGGACTTTACGAGAATTGTGAATGAGTTGGAGGTATTTCACAATTACTCGCGTTGTACGTCAATGGCATACACCCTTCCTTGCTTATAACACAAAAACTGACTCTTTACATGAATCTTATTTACATTGACTACTCTCTTTTATTTTTGGAACAAGAGAGGATGGAATTGATAAATACTTGATTTTTTATTTTTTTATTTATTTTTATTTTTTTTCTGAAAAAAATATTTACAACATGGTAAATCTTTTGATACATAAGCAAAAAGAAACAAAAAATTACATGACACTTTGCAAGAGGTAGCCCTTTTTGATGCACCCAGTTAAATTCGATGGTTGTCTTTCTTAATGTAACCTCCACCTTCTATCCCAACCAACCAAAGAACAAGCTAGTCAAGTTTCGTTCAGTATTCTAAAGTGATTGGCAATCGTGACTTCCGATAGAACACCTCAAGGATGAGGCTATACATGTATTGGTAGATCGTGCGCGTGCAAGTTTCTTATCACTATGTGAACTGTGCTAGAATCAGGGTGCCTAAATATCTAGACTAAGAATCCTTATGTTTACATACATGCACAAGAGTCAACATTTCAAGGTAAATGAGCTCCATTTTTATGTTTTTTTTTTGTTTTTCGAATTTTTTTAATTTTTAATTTTGATTTTTTGATTTTTTTTTTTTTCAAAAAGAAAGAGTTCTGTTTTCAATTATAGCATGTTATCAAAGTATCTACTTTTCACCCCCAAACCTAAACTAAACATTGTCCTCAATGTTTCAAAAGATAAACATGATTATAACACATATCATGAGAACAATGCTAAGTGTAGAAAAAGGAAAGAGATTACCGGATATTGGCGAAAGCAAGTTTTGAACTCCATTATTCAATGGCTAGGATCCAACATTTTTCAACTTAGAGGATATTGGATTAGCACAATATAAAAAAGAAAACATAAAAGATTCATTAAACATTACCTACTAGATTATATACAAACAATTCACTATATACATACAGTTTAAAGAGTTGAGGATCAACCCAAAAGACAAAGTGTTGAAACATAGACAGTTTCAAAACACTAAAATTAGACTGAAATGAGAGTGAGAGTGAAAAACCAAATGAATCACCCCTAAACCTATATTTTTCAACATGTTTACTTTTAAGCACAAAATCTTTTAATTTTAGGGGTTCAGGATTCACAAGGTCTAACTCAAAATGGACTTTTTGCGGGATGGTCAGAGAAATTAATTCCAACTGTGGCTCTTTAAAAATGTTGTATTTTGATGCAAAATAGTCCAAAAGGACTTGGGAGGCACACAGTTCCAATCCTAGGTTGGGAATTTTCAGAAAAGTTGGTTTAAAAGTTTTGTTACAAACCAAATCTAGGTTGGGTGGAATAATCTCAATATGCGATTTAGGTAAGAAAGTTGGTACTTCTAAGTTATTTTCATGGATAAGATCAATAGTACCAACACATACTTCCCCTAAATCAAAAATTGGTAAATCATGCTCACATTCATCGAACAAAACATCAAGACCTAAATCGGTATCATGATTGTCCGTAGTACTCAAATCAACATCGGAAGAAATAACATTTTGTGACTTAGGCAAGGAATCAGACACATGAAATTTGTTTTCATGCATATTAACATTCGTGTGTAGAGAAGATTCAACTATTCCTATGTCATGCTCATCTTCGAAGAACAATTGTACAAGTACCATATCAATATCAAAATCATATGATTTGCTATGAGTATTAGAAGAAACAACATTCATGAAGGTCGAGGGCGAGAAGTCATATGTTATTGAACCAAAAGGTTCCACAATATTTTCATGTTCTTCTAACATAACATCATTATCATCATAATCTTCATAATCATCATCATGGTAACATGCATATTGGTCCTCATTAACAGTGGTGGTGTCATTAGTCGATTCATGTTCCTCTAAATTAGGTTCATATTCAACATCATTTACATGAATGGGACTAGACACTTCATTAGAGACAACATACATTTCCTCATGAATTTCCTCCTTTTGTAGGTGAAGCAAAATCTGATCTAAATATGCCTGAATTCGTGATGTAGATCTAGCAAAGTTTTGCTCACTGAGTCTGAAAGCTTTTGTGGTGGAGTCTAAATTCATGGGAGTACAAAATTCTTCATGTTCAAACTGTGGTGAATGGTACATGTGTGCATGGTCATCAGGGATTATAAAAGATTGATCGCAACCTTCAAAGGATTGATTATGGTCCCAATGACTACCAGCCTCACAATTTGTGGGCATTTCATAATTTGGATTTTCATGGGATTCTCTAAATTGCATATAATCATGCAAAATATAGCAATATTTATCCGGGTGGTCTAAACCACCACGCAAGCTACATGCATGGATTTCAGGTCGTCTATGTGAACTAGATGCTACATATTTCTCATGTGTTTGCATTTCTAAAGCAGTGATCCGGGCCTCTAACTGATTCACAAGTGATGAATGTGTGAGTTGGATATTGTCTAGATGTTCATTTTCACTCAATGGTGGATGATACATGTGTGAATAGTCATTAGGGTTTGCATATTGAGGTTCATGACCTACAGAAGGTCCATAATAATAATCCCTATAACTATTGACATCATGGTCTGTGGGAGGCTCATAAGGTGAATCTTGCCCGTAAGCTTCTCTAATAGATTTATTCCCAGTGGCAAACCAAAATCCAGACATGTTATGTTTATCAAACAATCACACAATTCAAAAAGAGAAATAAGGCCCACACTTTTCAGTTATGGGTTTCAAAAATTTGGTTTTTAGGCTTTAAAGGTAAAGCCTATTTGGGATTTTTGGTTAAAAAGAGGGAGAAAAATTTTGGTTTTTGAATGGGAGAAAACTTTTGGTTTTAATTGGGAGATAAAAACTTTGGTTTTGTTGGGTTTTGAAAAGAAAATTTGGTTTGAATGTGGGAGAAATTTTTTGGTTATTGGGAGCAAATTTGGTTTTAAAATTGGGAGCAAGCCCACATTGGTGGAGCAAGAATTTGGTTTTGAGTTGGGAGAAAATTTTGATTTTGTTGTTAGGAGCAAGCCCACATTGGTGGGAGAATGCAACTTGGTTTTTAGTTGGGTTTTGAAAACTCCTTTTGGTTTTAATGGGATGAGGCCCAGCTAACTGGTTCAAATTTTATGTGGGACAAGCCCAGCGAACGGCCTAGAGATTTGGGTACACGGCCCAACTAACGAGTTCAGTGAACCAAGCCCAGAAATGCACGAGGCCCAGCTGGGTATTTGATTTTTGGGCTCTCAGTTAGCCAAAATACGAGGCCCACTTGGGCTTAAAAACGTTTTACAAATTCTGAGCTGGGTTCAAGCCCAGAGTTCAGAAACAAAGTGCACTTGGGTTCAAGAGTTTCAGAGTCAATTTACAAGGCCCAGAATTTCAGTTTTTAAAGAAAGCCCACACAGTTATTGGGTTTAGGCTTACTCTTTTTAGCACAGCCCAGCTGCTCTGTTGTTCTAGTTGCACAGCCCAGTTGGGCTTTGGTTCACAGCAGCAACAGCACCAGCAGCAGCAGCAGCTCAGAAGCAGCAACACAGCAACAACAACAGCACATCCAAGAGCAGCAGCAGCAACACCAGCTCCACAGCACCACAGCAGCAGCAAAATTTGCAAGTTCAGTGAAATGCAATGAGATGCACAGCAAGAAGGCAGAGATTATGTGAATGCAAGTTATGATGCAGAACAATATGCAAAGATAAATGCAAGAACAATATGCAGTGAAGATGCAAATGTATTTACAAGTTATGCTAAATGAAATAAAATGATTTTTTGTAAACAACAAAGAATATGCTACCAGAATGCAATAGAAGCATGGGATGAATAGATGCAAGAAAATGATGCAGTGAAGACTGCAAGATGATATAATGCAAATAAGATGCAAGAAACAGCAAGACAAGGGAATGTACAGCAAGAACAGGACAGTAAAGATCAATAGCAAACAGTGAGCAAAGAGTATGAGATGCAGGTGCAGCTACAGATGAGAAACTAAAATGCAGTTACAGAAAAAACAGCAAATATGCTTACACTAAATGCACAGTAAGTTAGCTAAGATGTAAGTAAAGAAAAACTAAGATTAACATCAAGGAAAACAGAAAACAGCAAAGCAAGATACACAAAGCTTCAACCACACAGCAGCCAAGTCCCCGGCAGCGGCGCCAAAAACTTGGTGTGGTTTTAAAAGAACCTACAACTTAGACCTGCAAGTATACAGGGTCAGTTGTAGTGAGTGAGGTAAGAAAGGGTTTGTCCTCAGGGACTTGGTGTGTGTAGTTAAATCTAGGCTTTTGCTTAACTGATTTCAGAGAATTTTGGGCAGTGATTGAAAGCAAAAAGCACAGCAGTGCAAAGCAGTGTGTAAAGGAGCAAAGATAAGACAGTGGAAGCAATGTGCAATTTTTAATAAACAATAGCATGAATGAACTAAGGGTTTAAACAGTGAGAATGAGGGAACTAAGGTTGTCGAATCCACCATTAACTTATACTATGTATTCAACTGATTATGATACTCTTGTCCTTTTAACAGATAAGGTAGAGGTGTCAAGTCTTATTACTTACCTAAGGTGTTTCACCAATGGATGATTCAATCACAACTAAAATATCAATCCGGAGCACTAACTATCTAACTAAAGCACAACTAGTCAGAGGATTCATAACAGTCTCTAAGGCATGAGTTGCAGTTCAATCAACACAATGTTATCCTAACTACAATGGATGCTTGACATACATTGTGAGAGCAGAGTATTGATGCACTGATATTAAATCTATAATACAACATTTTAAGCATTCAAGAACCACACAAACAACATAAAAAACATAGTACAAAGCTATGGTTTCATCTCAACCTTAGCTTAGTGAACTAAAACATGATCAAATTATACTACTGGATGAAACAGTTGAAATAGTAAAATTACAGAACACTAAGAGCTTGGTGCTCCGGCTAGCCCGGGCATCAATCCTACTCACACCCACACACTCAATTTATAGTTACAATGAGATCTAAAAAAAATCCCTAATTTCCAAAACTAGGGTTTCGAAAATTACCTAACCAATTCGTACCACCCATGCTAGATAACTGCTCTACCACTTCGACCCATGCTTTTTCTGCTACGAACCCATGCCTTCTTGGTCTTCTCTGCACTCCTAGTGAACCCTAGCTTCTCACTACCGAATTCATAGCATCTAGGAATGATGCTAGGAATGAGAGAGAGGGAAACTAGGGAGATGGGTTTCTGTCGGGGGAAGGTAGTGGTGGTGACGCTCGAGGTCTGGGGTGAGATGGAGATGGTGGCAGTGATGAAATGGTGGTGGTGATGGAGTTGCAGGCGGTTATGCATTTTTGGGAAGAAGGGGAATTTGGGGGAAAGAAAATTTGGTTAAGGTCGATGGGTATGGGTGATAGGGTGTGAGGCAGAGGTATCGAGGTTTGATGTCAGCGGCTGAAAGGCGATGGATCATCAACCTAGATGGAATCGGACGACGCCCAGGACACAGGATTAATTGACCGTTGGATTGTGAGATACAACGAAGCTAACGGCTCAAGATGGATTTAGGTGCTGTGGTGTGAAGCGGTTGTAGCAAATTTGATGTATCGGCGATGAAGTGACCGTTGGATTCAGCTGAGGATCCAATCTGACGGCTACAGGAGAAGTGGGCTATGGATTTGGGTTTTGGTTTGGGAGATAAGTTGGGCTTGGGATAATTCTGAGCACATTTCTTCTTTAAGAACAATTTCTTCCTTGTTAAGCCCATTTCTAGCCTTTTGGTCTTGCGCACAACATTCTTCGCAGCTTACTTGCGTGATTCCTCTCGGCTTCCACCACTTTTCTGCTCTTTTCGCTCCGTAATTCCATCCAAACTTTATTTATAACCTAAAAATGCAAAATTAATTAATAAAAATATTTATTCTTGAAAACAACGAAAACACAAAATATGGGATAAAATGGAGCGTTAGTGCACGAATGATGAGTTAAATGCCAATAAAAAGGTGCAAATATATACAATATTTGGCACTCATCAAATACCCCCAAACCTGAATTTTACTTGTCCTCAAGTAAAACAAAACTAAGGAAATCCTACCTATACCATTGTTGCTGGTCTCTCGATTGCATTTAGCGAATGCAATAAGCCTTTTAAACCACTAAGTGTCCCTCGTGGACGAGTTGAAGTCTCGTGAAGGTTTGCTTAGAACGTACCTACAAAGTTCTAGGACAAAATATAAGCTCAGATTCCATGAAATGTGACATGTGCAAGACAGTAGAAGCTCACAGCAAAATGGAGATGTCAATCTAGCTATCAAAGGCACAATCCTAGCACTGATAACAAATAAAGACATGTGATAAGAGTTTAAAGTGTATGATCATTCACCTATTCAAAAAGAGGAGACTTGGTCTGGAAATAGTGTGGTGAGTGAAGGTGTTGGTTTTGATGAATGTCTTGACCAATTACAAACGATGTCACAACATCAGCAAGGGCTCCATACAATTGAAGATAAAAAATATGAGCAACTTCAGGAAATTCAAAGGCGTGCGGAGAACTTAAAAATACCAATTGCTCAACTTAGTGAAGGTGGGAATGAGGAAGAAGTTTGGCCTCAAAATAAAAACGATTCTGAAATTCCTATGGATGACGAAGATTCCGATGAAGATGAACAATTTTTTGAAAGTCCTTTCAACAATAATACGATTATCCCAACTCCGGATCATAATAACGATCATTCGCCTATTCAAAAGGAGGAGTTTGGGTGTGACATATCTATTGTTATAAATGGTGTAACGTACTCAAACGAAGAAATTAGGAGTTTCATCAATGAACTGGACGTTTTAGGAGAGGATTCGGATTCCGATGACGAGGTTATTCAAGAGATGAAGATTGAGAATGAAACCAAATTAATTAAAGTCGTGGAAGACCCACTTGAGCTAGTTAATAATAGTTCAATAGAGGACCGCGATATACTTGAGGTAAATAATTCACTGGAGATAACTAATGAGGATCTGAAAAAAGGTTTGTCTAATCCTTTGCATAATTCTATATCTATTGATCATTTCTCCAATCGAAGTAGCTTCTCAAAGAGTTGTTACCCAACTTTTAAGAAAATACATCACTTAGGATTGGAGTTGTGTGCTTCTAAAGTTTTAACGGATTATTTTGCTTCTAAGTATCCACCACTTGATGTGTTTGATTCGAGTATTGTGCAGGTTCACCAAGCTGAGGAACCTTTTGATGTTCTTGAATTCTATGTTCTCTATCCACTTTCGAGTGTAGAAAGGACTAAGTGTGGGGGAAACTTCAATAAAGTGATAGATTCAATATTTATATTTTGTGCTAATGTTATTTTGAAGTTATTAATGGAATTGCAGATTGTTATTTGGAAGGATTGCCAAATTTTCAGATTGTTGGTTTACAGACGATAATAATAACGTCGGGCTGACGACGTTAAACCAAGCGTTGCGTGGGAGGAAACCCATTGGTTTTGTATCTTTATCCCTTTTGTTTTTAATTTTCTTAGTTTTTCATATCATATCTTGCATTCTCATCTTAGATTTTTGATGAATTCTCGTCAGAAAATTCTGACTGCGCAGTTGTTGCCAAAATAGCTCTCGAGACTTCATACAGAGTACGATTTGAGTGGTTGACCCCAACTTTTAAAGAGGAAAGACATACATTTCTTTTCCCAAAATAAAATTTGAATTCGGAGTCTGTTAAGTTGGAGCGATAGGCCTTGACATTTGAGTTTCAGAATTTTTCCATAATTTTTTCAGATTGCATGTCAGTCAGTCCGGAGGCCATAAAAGTCAGACCGTTTTTGAAACACTGTGAAATTTTGACACGTTATAGAAAAGACGTAGGTGAACAACTTTCGTTTAGGATGTTTTTCCTATTTCCCTACCCATTTGTACAATTTTCTAGTTTTTCAGGGTTGTTATGTCAGAAATCAGAATTTTCGGTTTTAAACATTGAGGACAATGTTGAGTTTAAGTGTGTGGGAGTAGTTAAGCATGTTTGGTTTGCATACAAAACAAATAATCATACTCTTTGATTTCTTGCATTCTTGAGACTTCATATTTTGGAGTTACTTATGAGCTATTTTGGATGACACACTACACCTTTTATGGTTGAAACAGTTCTTCAAGCGATAGATTAAGTTCCATGTATTTCAGTCCTTAAATATATACGTTCATAATTGAATGCGAAACTAAGCTATGGTAGTCGTTTGAAAGAGTCATCCTCGCAATTAATCATTACTGAATCAATTTCTTTTTATTTTTGCAGTTTTATGTTTCTCTAAAGTGATTTGGTGGGATCCAGATACTGCCGTGGATGTTGTAGCAAGGTAATCATTGGTTGAGTTTATATAAAATCCCCATAAGACAATTGTCTTACACTCGTAAATAGTAAAGAGTGAGCCGAAAAATAAAAAAAAAATAAAAAAAAAGAAAAAGAAAATTATATATAAACAAAGCTCCTCTTCTTTTATCGACATTACTAATAAATGATAGGTCCGGAATTTCGGACTAAGCATAGTCAATGAAAACAAAAATCATATTATCATTATATAGCAAGTCAAAAAGACTATTGATGAGGTTCTTGATACTTTGATAGCAGTATGTGTGTGGTGGGCCCGGGAAAGCGTATAAAATTGAAGCGAAATGAAACGGGCCTACAGTAATACCGCAAGTGCACGGTCGTCGGTTGTAGCTCGTGCAAGTACGGGTCGATCCACAGAGACTAGGGGTGTTTGGAGTTTCTAGCTATTTGGGCTCTAAATTGCTATTGGGCTTCTAATTGTGCTTATGGCTTAGTGGGTTTGTTTGTAATGATGAAGTGCTTTAGGCCTTGGGCCTTTGAATGATTTTGGAATGAACTGTGAACTTGGGCTTAACAGTTCAATTGTGAACTGGGCTTGGGGTTTTTGAATTGCACTGGGCCTTGGGCTAACAGTGACTGTGAATTGGGCTTTAGCTTTTCACCTGGGCTTTGATTAAGTCCACAGTGGGCTTTTGTAATGAATCTGGGCTTCAGCAGTCTTTAAAATGAACTGAACTGAACTGGGCCTTAGGTTTCTAAACAGATACAGTGGGCTTTTGTAATGACTGAACTTGTAGCCCAAATTTAAACTGGACATGAAGCAGCAGCAGTGGTGGCTTCAGCAGCAGCAGATGCAGTGCACAGCAGCAGCAACAACAACAACAAGTAGTAGCAGCTGGGGGAGAACAAGGAAGCAGAGCACTAGGCCAAGGTAAAACATGGATATTTACAATGGCAAAAGCAAACAGCACAAAAGTATTATGAGAAGGTGACAGAACAATGAAACTAAACAAAGAACAATGGAACCAAGGCCTAAGCCAAGGGCAGGGGAGACAGTGCACTGACTTCAGTGCACAGCAAAATGTGAAGTGCAAAAAAAAAAAACAGTTAAGTTGCAAGTGACTGTGAAAACAAAATGTGGGTTAAGCTAAGGCTTTGAATCCACCCTTGTGTCCTAGCCAAACAATGTGATCCTAGGTTGAGTTGAAAATCCTATGCATACATCTAGAATGGGAGGAAAACTAATTTGCTCACTAGTTTGCCCCTAGCATTGACTGTCTTTTGACAGAACAATCAATCACAGGCACTATGAGCATCAATCTCTTCCCATTGCTCAATCAACACACTGCACTAAGGCTCTAACCTAGCATTCCACTATCTAACAGTCCACTAAAGCTTCATCTGAGCCTCAGCAGTGAACTCAGAACATGAGAAAACAGATGGAACAACACATGATTAACAGGAACAACACAACATTTAAACTACTAAACAGTGAATGAAAATTGCAAAACAAGAACCCTAAAAATTAACAGTGAAATCAAATTAAATTAACCCAATTAGGGGGTTTCTCGGATGACCAAGAACAACTTTTGCATTCTCTACAGCTTCCCTTTTATAGCTTACAACAAAATCCCTAATTTCACAAAACCCTAAATTTGCAAACCCTAACTTTTGGGGAAAATCAAATTCGACATACCCATGTGTGAATTCTGCTCGACCCATGCCCTGTTGATGTTCTACTGCTCCTCCTCTAGCTCTTGTTGCGCTGTTGGCCCAGCCCTAGACTTCTGTGAACCCTAGCTTCTCTCACTGTCGAGTTTGTAGCATCAGGACTCGATGCTACAGACGAGAAAGGAAGAGACAAGGGTGGTGATTGAATACTGAGTTTGTCGGGGGAAGGTGGTAGTGGTGGTGTTCGAGGTGGAGATGGAAGAGATGGTGGTGATGGAGATGGCAGAGTTTTCTCTGCAGACGGAGTGGAGGAGAAGAACTCGATGTTTGGGAAGAAGGGTGTGTTTGGTTTAGGTCGATGGGTTCGATGGCTAAGGTGTTGAGCGGAATCATCTGAAGTTGATGCGCAGCGAGGAGATCCGTTGGATAATCACTTACTAATTGAATCGAACGGCACGATGTAAACAAGCTCTGAGCGACCGTTGGATTAAGTGATACAACGAAGCTGATGGCTCCAGATGGAGTTAGGTGCTGTAGTGTTAGACAGGAGCTTCAGACTTTGATGTACGGCGATGCTGCGACCGTTGGATGCTGAGATGATCCAATTTGACGGCTAGAAAGGGAAACGGGTATGGATATAGGAAATGGATTTGGGTGAGGGTTTTGGGTCTTGGGTATGCCAAGACCATATATTCTTTAAGAACAATTCTTCCTCTTCAAGCCCACTTCTAGTTGATCCGGCTCTTGCAAACATCATTCTTCGCTTCCTCCTAGCGGGAGTCTTTGCCGTTCCTTTGCTCTTTTCGCTCCGTGAGTTAACCAGGCTTTATTTAGTACCTAAAAATGCAAAATTAATTAAGAAAAGTATTTATTCTTGAAAACAACGAAAACACAGAATATGGGATAAAATGTAGAATTAATGCACAAAAGATGAGTTAAATGCCAAGAAAAATATATAGAAATATGCACTTTTTAGCACTCATCAATGTGAAACGTTGTTCCTGTCTCCGTCGCCTAAGCAAGCGTGGAGTGTAGGATCCATGTAAACTATCATGTACTTGCTGAAAAGTAACATGCGCTTAGAGTATCTAATCATGTGGTCAAGTTAAATGGGTGTTTCTCTCAACTAGTGCGCTATAAATATATATCCTTTGACGACATTCATACAAGTATTGTGGGTAACATCTTTCACTTAAGTCAACATTTGCACACTTCACTTTTATATTTCCATTTTCTTATCTATCCATGTGATTTCAGTATGCGAGTGTTGTGAAAAACGTTGCAACAAGTACAATGATTATCTTAGTGGAGTTTGCAAACAAAGGTTGAATGTCACACATAAGTAATTGCTAATGTGTGATGATTGGAAATGTTGGGATGTTTGCAGCTAATAAAGAACACATATGCAAGCTAATTATTTGGCTTTCTACTTTGTGTCTATCCTTAGTGGTTCTTCCAAGGCGAGAGATTGGAGTAGGTTTTGTGGGTATACCTCTTGTAAACCCTCATGAGACTATAACTCGCCCACTAGGGACACCTAGGGGTTTAAAGGCATGTTATTCATGCTAAGAGTAACTGTATCCTTGATAGCTAATGAATTAAACCTAAAACTATGGTTATATTTACACCTGCAAGTATACAGGGTCAGATAGTAGATAATGAAAAGCAGGGGAAGTCCACAGGGACAAGGAGGGAGCTGGTGTTGTTTCTACTTTTCTAGTGACAGAAAGTAAAGCAATGCAATATATTAGAATGGGAGGAAAATCAGCTTGCTCACTGATATGCCCCTAGTATTGACTGTCATTTGACAGCACAGTCAATCACAGGCATACCAGAGCACTGATTACTTCCCATTGCTCAAACAAAACAGGCATCAAGATAAACATGAACAGGAGCTTGATATAAAATGTAACAATCACACACTCAAATTACATACATGTTGGAGTTCTGAACAGCTAAAATTAACAATGCATTTGAATTGAGAATCATGGAATTGAAAAGATTGAAACCCTCAAAGCTACAGTTCATGGAAATAACAAAACTAAACTATTCTACTGATTCTCTGGTTAGTCCAGGCATGATTCCAACACTCACCCAATATCCCCTTTTATACCCAATTACATAATTAGGGTTTACACCCTTTTCACCCAAAAATTCCCAAAACAGTAGACATTAGGGTTCTACCTAATGTGACAGAAAATCACAGTTAGGTTCAATTACCTACCCTATATCACCCACTTTATCTTCTCCATGCTCTATCTCAACCTAATTAGGATTTATGTAAAATTGACAGAACTAGGGTTTGGTAAATTCTTACCCAAATTGATGCGATTACATGCTACTGACTTCGACCCATTCTTCTCCTTAGTCTCCTGCTCCTCTCCATGCCTCTGATTATCTCCATCTCATCATCCTATTTCACCTATTTCACACCTAGGATTTCTGTGGCGTGAGAGGAGGTGAAATTGGTTGTTGAGGGAGGTGTAGAGTGTGCTAATGATGAAGGGTTAGGTGTTTGGTGGTGTTTAGGTGGCTATGGAGTAGGTGGTGGCGATGGCAGTGGCAGGGTAGGTGGTGGTGGTTCTGCAACAGGGATGGGTGAAGAAGAAAGAAAGAAAAGAAGAAGAAGTGGTCGATTTGGAGGTATGGGTATTAGGTTTTTAGAGTGTTGAGCGGCTTCATCAAATTTTGATGTTCTGTGACTCTGAGCTGCGGGATGCGAAGATGGTTGGTAGATCTAACGGTGAGATGAGAGATGAATCTCTGCAACCGTTGGATTTTGAAACACAACGAAGTCAACGGTGTTAGATGATGTTAGGTACTGTAGTGTAGATCGGGAGTATCTAATTTTGATGCACAGACATAGAAGCGATCGTTGGATTCAACTACAATCTAATCTGAAGGCTTGGAATTTAAGCGCTGTGGTGTTTGTCAGAGACTTCAGATTTTGATGATCTACGAAGGAGCGACCGTAGGATTTCGATGTAGTCCCATCTAACGGCTGAGAATGGAGGCGGTTATGGATATAGAAAATGGGTTTGGGTAAGGGTTTTGGTCCTTGGGTATGCCAAGCCCATATCTTCTTTAAGAACAATTCTTCCTTCTTGAGCCCATTCCTAGCTCTTTGGACTTGTGCGCACCATTCTTCGCGGCTTCCTTGTGTAATTCCTCCCGACTTTTCACTACTTTTCTGCTCTTTTCGCTCCGCAATTCATCCAAACTTTATTTGGTACCTAAAAATGCAAAATTAAATAAGAAAAATATTTATTCTTGAAAACAAAGAAAATACATAAGATGGGATAAAATGTAGAATTAATGCACAAAAGATGAGTTAAATGCCAAGAAAAATATATAGAAATATGCACTTTTTAGCACTCATCAAATACCCCCAAACCTGAATTTTACTTGTCCTCAAGTAAAACAAAACTAAGGAAATCCTACCTATACCACTGTCGCTGGTCTCTCGAATGCATTTAGCGTATGCACTATGCCTTTTAAACCACTAAGTGTCCCTAGTGGACGAGTGAAGTCTCGTGAAGGTTTGCTTAGAACGTACCTACAAAGTTCTAGGTCAAAATATAAGCTCAGATTCCATCAAATGTGACATGTGCAAGTCAGTTTAAGCTCACAACAAAATGGAGATGTCAATCTAGCTATCAAAGGCACAATCCTAGCACTGATAACAAATAAAGACATGTGATAAGAGTGTAAAGTGTATCTACACATGTTTCTAGAATGACCTGAAGTTATGACTACTAACCACCAAGAGATAGTTTTTAGGCTAAGAACCGAATTCTAAGCCAAGCTAGCTGTCCGGCTTTACGAGAATTGTGAATGTTCACCCAATGAGTTGGTGATATTTCAGTTTACCCGCGTTATACATCGATGGCTGCACCCTCCTTGCTTATTACAAGACTATTTACAACAAAAAGATGACTCTTTACATGACTCTTATTTACATTGATTACTCTCTTTTATTTTTGGAACAAGAGAGAACTATTGTCTTTAACATGACAAAACATGGAATAAATATTTGAATTTTTTTTTTTTTTTTTTTTAAAGAAAAAAAAAAAAACTTTGATCTTTACAACATAATGACACTTTTGATACATGAACAAAAAGAAAAACATAATTACATGACTCTTAGCAAGAGGTGGCCCTTATCGAATGCATCCGGTCAAATTCTATGGTTGCTTTTCTTAACGTATCCTCCAACTTCTATCCCAGCCAACCAAAGAACAAGCTAGTCAAGTCTCATTCAGTATTCTAAAGTGATTGGAAATCTAACTTCCTATCAAACACCTTGAAGATCGAGGCTATACATGTATTGGTAGATCGTGCGCGTGCAAATTTCTTATCACTATGTGAATTGTGCTAGAATCAGGGTGCATAAATATCTAGACTAAGACTCCTAAAAATTACATATTTGCACAAGAGTCAACATTTCAAGGTAAATGAGCTCCATTTTTATGATTTTTCATTTTTTTAATTTTTTTTGGAATTTTTTAAATTTTTTCAAAAAGAGGGAGTTCTTGTTTTCAATTATGGCATATTATCAAAGTATCTACTTTTCACCCCCAAACCTAAACTAAACATTGTCCTCAATGTTTCAAAATATGAACAAAATTATAATACAACATATGAAGAGGATCATGTTGAGTAGAGAAAAAGGAAAGAGAATACCCGATTTCGGCGAAAGTAATATTAGAACTCCGTTATTCAGGGCAAGAATCCAACATATGTCAGCCGAGATCATATTGGATTAGCAAAATATATACAAAAGGAACAAAAGGGTTTTTTAAATTTTTATCTACTGGATTATATACAAAAAATTCACCATACACTAACAATCTAAAGAGTTGAGGATCAACCCAAAAGACAAAGTGTAGAGGTTTCAACAGCTTCACACAATAATAATATGATAGGCATGCAAGTGAAGCTGTGAAACAAAATGAGCTACCCCCAAACCTGGATTTTTCAACAGATAAAATTTTTGATACAAAATCTCGCAGTTTTGGGGGTTCATCATGCACAAGGTCTAATTCGAAATGAACTTTTCTAGGGACGGGTACACATGCTAATTCCAACTGTGGTTCCTCAAAGATATTATACTTAGAGGCAAAATAGTCCAAAAGGACTTGGGAAGCACACAATTCCAAACCTAGATTAGGGACTCTTAGAAAAATTGGTTTGACAATATAAGTACAAACCAACTCTAGGTTGGGTGGAAGGGTATCAGATTGTGACTTAGGCAAGAAAGTGACATCTAAGTGTCTCACATGCATGAGATCAAGAATATCAGTATTATCAGTCACATCAGCATTATCTAAGTCACATTCAAGATGTGTAGCATGCTCATCATCACAAAAAATTTGCACAAGTCCTAATTCAGAATCGTGGTTATCCGATATATTCAAATTATCATCAACAGAAGCAATATATTGTGGCTTAAGTATGGAATCAGACACATCAACTATGTTTTCCTGCATAGGATCATTAGTGTCAACAGAAGATTTACCTAAGTCATGCTCTTCACAGGATAATTGCACAATATCAAAATCAGTATCAACATCACATGCATATGGAATATTAGAAGAAATATCATTCATGAAGGTCGGGGCATAAAAGCCTATTGTATTTGAAACCAAAGGTTCCACAACATTTTCAGCATAGACATGTTCTTCTAACATAACATTATCATTATCATCATCATAGTAATATGCATACTTGTCCCTATTAGCAGTTGTGGTGTCATTAGTCAACTCATGTTCCTCTAGATTAGGTTCATATTCAATATCATACACATGAGAAGGACTAGACATGCTATTTTCAAAGTTCAATTCATTACCACCTATATCATGTGATAGTGTCTCAGTTTCCCTAATGGATTCCCATTGACGGGTTTTCTCCGCAATCTCAGCTAAAAATTTCCATGCATCATCCACAGTTTTATCAAGAAATTCACCATTACACATACACTCAACCATGGCTCGAGATTTAAAGTCTAGTCCCTCATAGAGGATAGCGACAAGTCTCCACTTCTCAAATCCATGGTGTGGACATTCGCTCAACAAATCATTAAAACGTTCAAAATAGTCAAAAACAGTTTCCTCATCCAATTGGACAAAACAATTGATACTTTGACGAATAGCGATGGTCCTATGATGTGGAAAGAATTTTTTAAAAAATAGATCTGTGAGTTGGTCCCAAGTGTTGATTGATTGTGGTCTCAAACCGTAAAACCATGTTTTGGCCCTTTCCTTTAGAGAAAATGTAAACAAACTCAATTTCAGAGAGTCTTCGGACATATGATCAGGTTGCATATTCCGACAAATTTGTTCAAACTCTCTTACATGAGTATAGGGGTTCTCAGAATCGAACCCTCGAAATAAAGGAAGTATTTGTATCATGCTTGCATTTATTTTAAAAGGGTTATTGGTTTGAGGTAAGACAATACATGATAATGGAATTTTTATTGTGGGATACATGTATTCATGGAGAGCACGAGGTTGGCCCATATTGAAAAGACACAAAGCCCACTATTTGGTTTTAATGGGTTTTCAAAAATTTGGTTTTTTATGGGAAAATTTTGGTTTTGATGGGAATGAAAAACATTTGGTTTTTGATGGGAAACATTTGGTTTTTATGGGTTTTGAAAAGAAAATTTTGGTTTTTAAAGAGGGAGAAAAATTTTGGTTTTTGAAATAAGGAGCAAATTTTTTTTTTTAGTTAAGTTTGGTTCACAAAAGAGGCAAGCCCAAAATCCAAAAAGTTAAGTTTAGAGCAAGCCCACTATTAAGAAACTACAAGCCTAACAAACAACTAAATTACAAGCCCAAATAAAGAAAGAAATAAAAATAAAACTAATTATTACAAACCCACAAAAAAAGAAAATAAAAATAAAACTAAAATTATTACAATCCCAAATAAAGAAAGAAATAAAATTAAAATTAAAATAATTATTACATGCCCACAGATTAAAAATGGAAGCCCACAGGTTGGGTTCTCTTAATGGGTTTAGGCTTACCTTTGAAGCACAACCCAGCTGTTCAGTTTGGTTGCAAAAGCCCAGTTGGGCTTTGGATCATCCTAAGCTTTGGCTTCAACACTCAAGGCCCAGTTGGGCTTGGTTCAATTTCCTCTCCTTCTGCAGCTTACAGCCCAACAGCAAGGTTCTTCTAGCCCAGCAGCTAGGTAAGCAAAGTGTACCTACAGCCCACCAGCAGCTCTGGCAAGAAAGGCAACAACCAACAGCAGCACCAGTTACCTGCACACTTAAATGTGTGTGATCAATACACAAAGAACATGGGCAAAGTAAGCAAAGTTGAAGAACTGCAATGCAGTTGTGCAATTGCAGATGGAGAAAATGCTTACAGAATGCAGAATATAAAGTTGCTGAGAACATGCAGTTTAAGAAGTTGCTGAAAATGACAATGCATAGCTATCATTACAAGAGCTAAGTTACAGGAAGAGATGAAGGCTAAGGCTACATAGCAAGATGCTAAAGTGAATGAAATGCAGAATTAGTTTAAGATGACGATGGTATGCAGCTAGACTAAAAATTCAAGTTTAAGATATAGTGGTATGCAGTTATGAATTATGCTACAGGAATGGAATGCAATGCAAAAGAATGGCAACAGTGAAGATTGAGCTAAAAATGCATATGTACAGGAGAGACTACACAGCAAGCTAGAAGAGCACGTGAGCAGCAAATGAGCAAAGGGAAATAACTTGTAAGAGTGATAGCAAGAGTGACAGATGAAGATGCAAGAATGAGATTATGTGCAAGATATGCAATGAAAGTGCAAATATGCAGTGACAATGAAAAGTATGCAGTAAAATGCAGAAAATAAGAGCAAAGATAAAGAGCAAACAGCAACAGCACCGCTACCGAGTCCCCGGCAGCGGCGCCAAAAACTTGATAGCTAAGGAATTAAACCTAAAACTATGGTTATATTTACACCTGCAAGTATACAGGGTCAGATAGTAGATAATGAAAAGCAGGGGAAGTCCACAGGGACAAGGAGGGAGCTGGTGTTGTTTCTACTTTTCTAGTGACAGAAAGTAAAGCAATGCAATATATTAGAATGGGAGGAAAATCAGCTTGCTCACTGATATGCCCCTAGTATTGACTGTCTTTTGACAGCACAGTCAATCACAGGCATACCAGAGCACTGATTACTTCCCATTGCTCAAACAAAACAGGCATCAAGATAAACATGAACAGGAGCTTGATATAAAATGTAACAATCACACACTCAAATTAAATACATGTTGGAGTTCTGAACAGCTAAAATTAACAATGCATTTGAATTGAGAATCATGGAATTGAAAAGATTGAAACCCTCAAAGCTACAGTTCATGGAAATAACAAAACTAAACTATTCTACTGATGCTCTGGTTAATCCAGGCATGATTCCAACACTCACCCAATATCCCCTTTTATACCCAAATACATAATTAGGGTTTACACCCTTTTCACCCAAAAATTCCCAAAACAGTAGACATTAGGGTTCTACCTAATGTGACAGAAAATCACACTTAGGTTCAATTACCTACCCTATATCACCCACTTTATCTTCTCCATGCTCTATCTCAACCTAATAAGGATTTATGTAAAAACCCCCAAATTGACAGAACTAGGGTTTGGTAAATTCTTACCCAAATTGATGCGATTACATGCTACTGACTTCGACCCATTCTTCTCCTTAGTCTCCTGCTCCTCTCCATGCCTCTGATTATCTCCATCTCATCATCCTATTTCACCTATTTCACACCTAGGATTTCTGTGGCGTGAGAGGAGGTGAAATTGGTTGTTGAGGGAGGTGTAGAGGGTGCTAATGATGAAGGGTTAGGTGTTTGGTGGTGTTTAGGTGGCTATGGAGTAGGTGGTGGCGATGGCAGTGGCAGGGTAGGTGGTGGTGGTTCTGCAACAGGGATGGGTGAAGAAGAAAGAAAGAAAAGAAGAAGAAGTGGTCGATTTGGAGGTATGGGTATTAGGTTTTTAGAGTGTTGAGCGGCTTCATCAAATTTTGATGTTCTGTGACTCTGAGCTGCGGGATGCGAAGATGGTTGGTAGATCTAACGGTGAGATGAGAGATGAATCTCTGCAACCGTTGGATTTTGAAACACAACGAAGTCAACGGTGTTAGATGATGTTAGGTACTGTAGTATAGATCGGGAGTATCTAATTTTGATGCACAGGCATAGAAGCGATCGTTGGATTCAACTACAATCTAATCTGAAGGCTTGGAATTTAAGCGCTGTGGTGTTTGTCAGAGACTTCAGATTTTGATGATCTACGAAGGAGCGACCGTAGGATTTCGATGTAGTCCCATCTAACGGCTGAGAATGGAGGCGGTTATGGATATAGAAAATGGGTTTGGGTAAGGGTTTTGGGCCTTGGGTATGCCAAGCCCATATCTTCTTTAAGAACAATTCTTCCTTCTTGAGCCCATTCCTAGCTCTTTGGACTTGTGCGCACCATTCTTCGCGGCTTCCTTGTGTAATTCCTCCCGACTTTTCACTACTTTTCTGCTCTTTTCGCTCCGCAATTCATCCAAACTTTATTTGGTACCTAAAAATGCAAAATTAAATAAGAAAAATATTTATTCTTGAAAACAAAGAAAATACAGAATATGGGATAAAATGTAGAATTAATGCACAAAAGATGAGTTAAATGCCAAGAAAAATATATAGAAATATGCACTTTTTAGCACTCATCAATCCTCACGACATGGAGTTGTTATATTTAGGGTTAGTTTTATTTAGTTTTCTCGAGGACTAGCAAAATCTAAGTGTGGGGGAATTTGATAAGTGCATAATTCATATGATTTTGGTGTCCATTCCATACTTGTTTTAGCTATTATTCTTGCATGTATTCGTATTATTACCATTGCTTTCTCTTATTTGTCTCTATTAGGTGAATCATCCAAAAATGAGCTAAAAAGTGCTTAAAAGAGATAAGAAGAGAAGTATCCCAAGTATCCAAGCGCCCAAGTCCAAGAGAAGTGTAAGAAGTGCGACGAAAAGGAGCAAAACGCTCATAATCAAGACACAGGCCAAAGACCGATCTTAACTCATTAAAATTAAGTATTTCTCATCATCATATTGAAGAGAATTGAAATATAAAAATAATTCAAAAAGAATGAGGACATTCAGAGTTCGGATGAAGAACTTGTGGCCAAAACAGTTTTCATTGGATACCGAAGAGAGTGAAGTCCGCGAACTGGGTTTGTGAACCGAGTTCGCAGACTTATTTCCGAAAATATCTGCCGGAATTTGAAGTTTTCGGACTGGGTATGCGAACTTATCAAATGGGAAACGTGTATTCACACCTTGGAAGGCCTAAGGGCACGTTTGAAGTCGTTAGGTCATATTTTCGGGTCGGGTTTCTAAACCTAACTAAATACTTGGAGACCAAGCAATGTAAACCTATAAAGATATTAGGTTATGTAAAAATATCATCGAATATCATATCACAAGTTTTACATCAAAAACCCAGGGTTTACCACATTAGGGGGAAACCACCATTCTTCATCTTCTTTGTAATATGAGTAGCTAAATCCTTTATTGATTAAGGATGGATTCAATGTTCTAAGCATGAAGCTTTATTAATAATACAAATCTATTGAGAGTTCTTATCATCATCGTTTGTCTTTACCATATCTAGGGTTTATGAGTGATTCTTATATTGATTTGGGAGGCCTACTAGATCAGTATATTGATTGTTCTATTGCTAGTGGAAGTTATGAGATAAGTAATCGTCGATTAACTCTCTACACAAGTAGAAATCGCGAGACCTTATAGGGGGATTCTGTGTAGCAATCGTGTGTGAAGATAACACCAGCAAGTAAACCTTGAGCTAAGATTTTAACTACTGGGATCAACCTAATTCACAAATCTTAAAGCGTTCGATTGGATTACACCTTGAGTGAGCTACTACTTGGTTGTTCAGTTGAATAGAATCTGATATTGGAGAGCTTCTGTATCCGTGGTAAAAGGAGTTTTGGGGATAACACTGAGCTAGCTGTTATTCCACGGTTGGTGATGAATGGTTCTTATGAACAATAGATAAGTATATTAATCCAGTTATCTCTTGGTAACGGCGAAGGATTCCTTGATCATATTTCTTTTATTAATCTTAAAACCAAATCCCCCCTTTGTTATTTACTTTCTCTTGCTGATCAAATAACCTATTAATTACACAGCTCTATGTGGGAACGATCTCTTACCACCGCCATATTACCAGTTAATTAGTGGGAAATACATTTAATTATTTGTTGAGCCTACGTCAGCCCATACAAATTTTGGCGCCGCTGCCGGGGAGCAGTTGCTAATTGATTTGTTATTTGTTTAGCTTGTTTTATGTTTTTAGATTTTTATTTTGATTTTTTTCTTGTGAGTCGTCATGTTTCCTTACGTAAATAACATGTACGGAGCACAAGATTATAAATACAACAGTGGTAATCAATATGGTTTTCAATAGCATTCATATGACAACTACCAACCATCCTATGGGTATAATCAAAACCAATCTTTTGGCTATGATCAATATCCAACGGAACCTTATGGATATTCTCATGCATGTCAACAACCTTATGACGGGTATGTATGTGGACAATCACAAGGATGGGAGGATAGGTACACTTCTAATCATTTATCTCATGCACGTGAGCAGAAGCTTGATCAGATTATGTATTATTTAAAGGACAGTATTTCCACATTGGAGTCACTCAATGGTCAACTAAGCGCGGAAAATAATATGTCAACCGAATCTTACTTCAATATATCTAACCAAATTCCTGATTGTTTTTATGATTATTCACCTATTCAAAAAGGGGAGACTTGGTCTGGAAATAGTGTGGTGAGTGAAGGTGTTGGTTTTGATGAATGTCTTGACCAATTCCAAGCGGTGGCACAACATCAGCAAGGGCTCCATACAAATTGAAGATAAACAATATGAGAAACTTCAGGAAATTCAAAGGCGTGCGGAGAACTTAAAAATACCAATTGCTCAACTTAGTGAAGGTGGGAATGAGAAAGAAGTTTGGACTCAAAATCAAAACGATTCTGAAATTCCTATGGATGACGAAGATTCCGATGAAGATGAACAATTTTTTGAAAGTCCTTTCAACAATGATACGATTATCCCAACTCCGGATCATAATAACGATCATTCGCCTATTCAAAAGGAGGAGTTTGGGTATGACATATCTATTGTTATAAATGGTGTAACGTACTCAAACGAAGAAATTAGAAGTTGCATCAATGAACTGGACGTTTTAGGAGAGGATTCGGATTCCGATGACGAGGTTGTTCAAGAGATGAAGATTGAGAATGAAACCAAATTGATTAAAGTCGTGGAAGACCCAATTGAGCTAGTTAATAATAGTTCAATAGAGGACCACGATATACTTGAGGTAAATAATTCACTGGAGATAACTAATGAGGATCCGAAACAAGGTTTGTCTAATCCTTTGCATAATTCTATATCTATTGATCATTTTCCTCTAATCGAAGTAGCTTCTCAAAGAGTTGTTAACCCAAATTTTAAGAAAATACCTCACTTAGGATTGGAGTTATATGCTTCTAAAGTTTTAACGGATTATTTTGCTTCTAAGTATCCACCACTTGATGTGTTTGATTCGAGTATTGTGCAGGTTCACCAAGCTGAGGAACCTTTTGAAGTTCCCGAATTCTATGTTCTTTATCCACTTTCGAGTGTAGAAAGGAGTAAATGTGGGGGAAACTTCAATAAAGTGATAGCTTTAATATTTATATTTTGTGCTAATGTTATTTTGAAGTTATTATTGGAATTGCATATTGTTATTTGGAAGGATTGCCAAATTTTCAGATTGTTGGTGTACAGACGATAACAATAACGTCGGGCTGACGATGTCAAACCAAGCGCTGCGTGGGAGGCAACCCATCGGTTTTGTATCTTTATCCCTTTTGTTTTTAATTTTCTTAGTTTTCCATATCATATCTTGCATTCCCATCTTAGATTTTACAAAGTCCAATATCTATAATGAAAGTTTTGATGAATTCTCGTCAGAAAATTTTGATTGCGCACTTGTTACCAAAATAGCTCTCGAGACTTCATACGGAGTCCGATTTGAGTGGTTGACCCAAACTTTTAAACAGGACAGACATACATTTCTTTTCCAAAAATAAAATTTGAATTCGGAGCCTGTTAAGTTGGAGTGATAGGCCTGGACATTTGATTTTCAGAATTTTTCCAGAACTTTTCCAGATTGCATGTCAGTCAGTCCGGAGGCCATAACAGTCAGACCGTTTTTCGAAACATTGTGAAATTTTGACACGTTATAGAAAAGACGTAGGTGAACAACTTTCGTTTAGTATGTGTTTCCTAGTTCCCTACCCATTTGTATAGGCTTTGAGGTTTTCAGGGCTGTTATGTCAGAAATCAGAATTTTCGATTTTAAACATTGAGGACAATGTTGAGTTTCAGTGTGGGGGAGTAGTTAAGCATGTTTGGTTTGCATAAAAAACAAATAATCATACTCTTTTATTTCTTGCATTCTTGATACTTTATATTTTGGAGTTATTTATGAGCTATTTTGGATGACACACTACACCTTTTAACGTTGAAACAGTTCTTCAAGCTATAGATTAAGTTTCATGTATTTCAATCCTTAAATATATACGTTCATAATTGAATGAAAAACTAAGCTATGGTAGTCGTTTGAAAGAGTCATCCTCGCAATGAATCATTACTAAATCACTTTCTTTTTATTTTTGCAGTTTTATGTTTCTCTAAAGTGATTTGGTGGGATCCAGATACTATCGTGGATGTTGTAGCAAGGTAATCATTGGTTGAGTTTATATAAAATCCCCATAAGACAATTGTCTTACTCGTAAAAAGTAAAGAGTGATCCGAAAAAGAAAAAAAATAGAAAAAAAATAGAAAATTATATAAAAATAAGGCTCCTCTTCTTTTATCGGCATTACTGATAAATGATAGGTCCGGAATTTCGGCCTAATCATAGTCAATGAAAACAAAAACCATATCATCATTATATACCAATTCAAAAAGACTATTGATGAGGTTCTTGACACTTTGATAGCAGTATGTGTGAAACGTTGTTCCTGTCTCCGTCACCTAAGCAAGCGTGGAGTACAGGATCCAAGGCAACTATCATGTACTTGCTGAAAAGGAACATGCGCTTAGAGTATCTAATCATGTGGTCGAGTTAAATGGGTGCTTCTCTCAACTAGTGCGCTATAAATATATATCCTTTGACGACATTCATACAAGTATTATGGGTAACATCTTTCACTTAAGTCAACATTTGCACACTTCACTTTTCTATTTCCATTTTCTTATCTATCCATGTGATTTCAGTATGCGAGTGTTGTGAAAAACGTTGCAACAAGTACAATGATTATCTTAGTGGAGTTTTGCAAACAGGTTGAATGTCACACATAAGTAATTGCTAATGTGTGATGACTGGAATGTATGTGGGATGTTTGCAGCTAAAGAACATATGCAAGCTAATTATTTGGCTTTCTACTTTGTGTCTATCCTTAGTGGTTCTTCCAAGGCGAGAGATTGGAGTATTTTTTGTGGGTATACCTCTTGGAAACCCTCACGAGACCATAACTTTCCCACTAGGGACACCTAGGAGGTTTAAAGGAATGTTATTCATGCTAAGAGTAACTGTATCCTCACGACATGGAGTTGTTGTATTTAGGGTTAGTTTTATTTACTTTTCTCTAGGAATAGCAAAAGCTAAGTGTGGGTGAATTTTATAAGTGCATAATTCATATGATTTTAGTGTCCATTCCATACTTGTTTTAGTTATTATTCTTGCATGTATTCGTATTATTACCATTGCTTTCTATTATTTGTATCTATTAGGTGAATCATCCAAAAAGGATCTACAAAGTGCTGAAAATATCTAATAAGAGAAGTATCCCAAGTATCCAAGCGCCCAAGTCCAAGAGAAGTGGAAGAAGTGCGACGAAAAGGAGCAAAACGCTCATAATCAAGACACAGGCCAAAGACCGATATTAACTCATTAAAATTAAGTATTTCTCATCATCATCTTTAAGATAATTGAAAGATAAAATGAATCCAAAAAGAATGAGGACATTCCGAGTTCAGATGAAGAAGTTGTGGCCAAAACAGTTTTCATTGAATACGGAAGACAGTGAAGTCCGCGAACTGGGTTTGCGAACCGAGTTCGCAGACTTATTTCCTAAAATATCTGCTGGAATTTGAAGTTTGCGGACTGGGTACGCAAACTTATCAAATGGGAAACGTGTTTCACACCTTGGAAGGCTTAAGGGCACGTTTGAAGTCGCTAGGTCATATTTTCGGTCGGGTTCCTAAACCTAACTAAATACTTGGAGACCAAGCAATGTAAACCTATAAAAAGATATTAGGTTATGTAAAAATATCATCGAATCTCATATCAAAAGTTTTACATCAAAAATCTAGGGTTTACCCCTTTAGGGGGAAACCACTATTCTTCATTTTCTTTGTAATATGAGTAGATAAATCCTTTGTTGATTAAGAATGAATTCAATGTTCTAAGCATGAAGCTTTATTAATAATACAAATCTATTGAGAGTTCTTATCATCATCGTTTGTCTTTACCATATCTAGGGTTTATGAGTGATTCTTATATTGATTTGGGAGGCCTACTAGATCAGTATATTGATTGTTCTATTGCTAGTGGAAGTTATGAGATAAGTAACCATAGATTAACTCTCTACACAAGTAGAAATCGGGAGACTTTACAAAGGGATTCTGTGTAGCAATCGTGTGTGAAGATAACACCAGCAAGTAAACCTTGAGCTAAGAGTTTAATTACTAGGATCAACCTAATTCACAAATCTTAAAGCGTTCGATTGGATTACACCTTGAGTGAGCTACTACTTGGTGGTTCAGTTGAATAGAATCTGATATTGGAGAGCTTCGGTATCCGTGGTAAAAGGAGTTTTGGGGATAACACTGAGCTAGTTGTTATTCCACGGTTGGTGATGAATGGTTCTTATGAACAATAGATAAGTATATTAATCCAGTTATCGCTTGGTACCGGCGAAGGATTCCTTGATCATCTTTCTTTTATTATTATCTTTTTATTAATCTTAAAACCAAATCGCCCATTTGTTATTTACTTTCTCTTGCTAATCAAATAACCTATCAATTACACAGCTCTCTGTGGGAACGATCTCTTACTACCGCTATATTACCAGTTAATTAGTGGGAAATATATTTAATAATTTGTTGAGCCTGCGACAACCCATACAAGTAGAAATAAACTTGCCAGGTGATACATGAGTTTTAGTCTCCACATACCTTTTGTTGATGAAGTTCCACAAGCTCTCCTTAGTAGTTCTTCGTCTTCAAATGATGAAAGACGTGAAGTCTAAGGCTCAACTACACAATCTATGTCCTAGTCCGAGACATCTATAAGTATACTAGAAATCAAGACTTATAGTTTTGATCACTAACATTGACAAACATGCTTGAGATAGCAGCGCATGCGAGTTCGACCGAGAAGTACTCTAACATTTCTGATCTTCTAAGACGAGATTTATCTTGCTCTAGATAAGTGCATGTAATTCTATTTTAATTTGTCTGTTTTGATAATACAAATATTATTTATTTTTTTATGTTTATAATACTTGGCTATGATAAAGGACTAGCCATGATTGGGGAGATACATGGGAAATATAACCATCCTGTCATGTTTTAAAAGTAGAATCGTGGAAAAGCATGTACATGGGAAGAACTAACACGGATACGGGATAAAGACATGACGCGGACCTAGAAACTGGCAAAATTCGAAATTATCAAGACACAAACATGTTATATATACTAAGATCATAGTGTTATACTATATCAAATACATTAATCACACAAATACATGAACAAAACTCACTTTTATGCCGTCAGGTTAGCCGAGCGGTAGAAAAATTAACTACGATACTAATCTTCGTAAGCCACTAGATTACCCAACTAGTAAAATGGAGTATAAACTTCTATATGTGCGTCATGTCGGTGTCCTACGCGCGTCCTATGTCCAACCCGCATCTGACACGAACACGACACGAATACTGGCGTGTCAGTGCTTTATAGATATACAATTCAAGACCTAGCTATTGTGGGATTTGTAAAATAATAAAATATTATAGTTATGACAGTGCACGTTTCTACCTCGTTCGACGGTAAAGATGGCAGTAGCCTAGTTTTAATGTGTACTAGCATGTCGAATGATTAATTCTAGGTGTAATAGTGGTGGTTGAAGGTAGGCCTGTCAATATCTGTGCAATATCCAAAATCCGTTTCCAAGTATTCGAGATCCTATAGGATTTTATCCATTTTATCGGATATCATATCGAATATTCTATCGGATATTTCTTCCTTAATATATCGGAATCAGATTAGGCTCCGTCCGAATTGTTAATATACGATATCCGATAGAAAAGGGACTTATTTATAATTTACCCTGACCATATTAGAGTCCATTAGAAGAGTAAGGAAAAATATCCGATATCCTATATGATATGTTTGAGAAATTGAACTTAAAGTTCAATTATGAACATGTTTTACACGGTTTTTAATATTTTTTGTCAGAACCGGATATTATTGGATAGCTTAGCCTATCGGAATCGATATCTGATTTTTGATATCCTATAGGATAATATCGGATACATATTTCTAAATATCCGATGGATATTCATCCGTTGACAGCCCTAGTTGAAGGCAGGTGCCAGAACTATTTACGTATTTCGTTTTTGATGTTACGTGTGCCGTGAGGTTTGGTGTACAGTAGCTAATTGGTGTGACCTTGTTATTTTTTGATCGGCAAGGAGTGTTTCTTCTTTCTAACCTCCTGGTTGGTCTTGTTGTGTGATGTACAACATGACAGTGTGGTTAGTAAGATCATTTTTAATGTGATAATTAGATGCTAAACAAGCATGTTATGGAATGATAGATATGGTAATATTATGTGAGGGTAAATTGTGTTATATATAGTTTGATGCCGTGGTTGGCTCGACTTTTCTGATTGAAGATATGTGATGCCGATAGGTAGCATGATATTCCGTAGTGCTATTGGAATGAAGGGGATTGATGCAAATACTTATTTCTCTAACGCATTGTTGATTAATAAAGTGAACCAAAACGGCGGAGGTGAGTATTACGTTTGCGCTACGGTGATTAATTAGTATACGATGCAATATGTAATAATAAAAAGAGGGATGTTTCGGGTTATTCTTCATGGGTGGTTTTGAATTTTTTTATTTTTGATATGCTATACTATATTACATGTTTTTTTTTTCCGATAAGCAATCATTATTTTATCAAACCATATGTTACGTTTGGTACAATAACTTTATTTAAAAATGATTTGGTTTATATCTATTTCTCTATTATGATCTTAACCAATTAGATTAATGTATCGAGTTTATAAGTGAGTGAAACCTATTTTTAGTTGGGGTTTCACTAAATTTACTATTTTTTAAGAAACTATGATCGTGGAGCAACCCGATGTTTAGGATTATTTTCCGTTTCAAAAAAGTTGGTTTCTTTGCATTTGCGTAAGATGGTTAACGACAACATCTGTTTATTTTCTTTAAATCTAAAATTTAGTTCTCTTTCACAAATGCTTAATGTTTATTTATTTATTTTGGTCGACCTTCGTGTCGAGAATGTTTTTTCGTTTTCTTTTTTTAAAATATTTTCAAGTTTAATACCTTTATCAATATTCATTAAATGATTTTTTTTTAATTATTATTAATGTGCTTTATACAATAGCCTGATCTCCATTTGTTGGCTTGATGGTTTGGGTGTATAAAGTGTTCCATGAGTATGCCAAGATTTTAGGGAGGCCAACCTAGAATTCGAAGTGGGGGCATTACACTACCCATCTTTATTTTTATTATTTTTTTGTATCAATGAGTTCATGAGCTAT
The DNA here is from genome assembly GCF_003573695.1 of Papaver somniferum. Classification (NCBI taxonomy): domain Eukaryota; kingdom Viridiplantae; phylum Streptophyta; class Magnoliopsida; order Ranunculales; family Papaveraceae; genus Papaver; species Papaver somniferum. The sequence goes on from NC_039364.1 coordinate 37,500,804, forward strand.
CACAATGTCATCAGTTATTAATCTTACAAGAAAGGAATGCAGTTTGAGATGGAGATATAACTTTGTTCAGTAATGGCTTGAGTCTAGAAATCAAGAATTTTGACACGATTTTATAAGTGACATTACATAAGCTTATTGTTCTAAAATCCACATGAGTAGTAGGACAAGTCTTCTTAGGTATCAAAGCAGTGACATTATGATTGATTTGTTTTAGAATGTGTTTAGAGTGAAAGAAAGATTACTCCAAAGTGTAATCCATATTGTAAGAACATAAAATTGTGTTTTATTTTAGCCTTTACTAATTTAATTCCACATGATCATGTCTTGTTTTACAGGAAATTCAATAAAAAAAAGAATGCATAATAGGAAACTCTTATTCAAACAAAATACTCGGTAATCATAATATAAATAATGAACTTCTATGGTTGATTTTTCGTCTCAAATTTGTAGTTTCCGACTTGTTACGGTTTATCCCATATAAATATAATACTTTTGGGATCTTAGAAATAATAAGAATAACCAAGATTCTTTTTTTTTTCTTTTTAATAGCTACGGTCTCTTTAGTCAATAGTCTAAATTGGGGAATTTAAGAATACCAAAAACAGAAGAGTAAGGTAATGCATATGACAGAATCAATAAGTAGAAAAAAAGAGAATGAACCTAGACATGATGATTGCATTGACATTGGGCATCTGAAACAAGAGATGATAAATACAAGATGTGAGTTAATTTAAATGAAACTATGGAAAGACTAGGCATAAAAATGAAAATAAAACTTACAAATAACACAGGTTGTAAGTAAATATTTAAATACCATCTGCTTTAAAATTATTCTGGTCAATCAACACATGGTAATGGAGAGGTTTACTTGTGCCAACTTTCCTTGCGTAACTACAAAGATAAAAACCGAACATCTCGTGATCACAAATTTCAAAATCTACCACAATGCCTGACAAACACAAAATAAACCAGTCGCATTACAAAGTAAATAGAAAAAGTATATATTGAAAATTAACACATGAAAGAAAACTATTCAAAACAAATGAAGAATGTCGTAAACCAGGGACAATGCTGCCTCCAAATGGATAGTCACAAGGAAGATAGGGAAGAAAAAAAAACGTTTGTGATGTCTTTTGTGGACAATTATAAATGTTATTCGCAGTTTATAATTATTTTTGATTGCGGAACAGGCTTTTCTTATGGCAGCTACTTCTTCCGGCTTTTTTTAAACAAAGAAAACATTGATCCATTTATTCACTGATTAAACTTACTGATAAATGTTATTTGCGGTTTATAATTATATTCGATTGTTGAACAAGCTTTTATAATGGCAGCTACTTCTTCTGATTGTTTTTTGAAACAAATAAAGCATTCATCCATTCAAAGGAAGCATTCTTTGCATTTGCATAAAGTGGTTAACGACAACATATGTTTATTTTCTTTAAATCTAGACTCTAGTTCTCTTTTATAAATGCCTAGTGTTTATTTTATTTTATTTGTGGGTCGACCTGCTCGTTGAGAATTATTTTTTGTACTTTTTTTTTAAAAGATTTTCAAGTTAAGTTCCTTTATCAATATTTATTAAATGATTTTTTTTTGAATTATTGTTAATGTGTCCATACAATAACATGATCTTCAACTGTTGGCTTGATGGTTTGGATGTGTAAAGCGGTCCATGAATATGCCATACTTGGGGTTTTAGGGTGGTCAACCTAGAATTCGAAGTGGGAGCATTACACTACCCATCTTTATTTTTATTTTTGTCATGACATCAATGAGTTCATGAGCTATCACAATGTTGTCAGTTACTAATCTTATAAGAAAGGAATGCAGTTTGAGATGGAGATATAACTTTGTTTTGTAAGGGCTTGAGTCTAGAAATCAAGATTTTTGATACGATTTTCTAAGTGACATTACATAAGCTTATTGCTTAGAAATCCACATGACTAGTAGGACAAGTCTTCTTAAGTATCAAAGCAGTGGAATTATGATTGATTTGTTTTAGAAAGAGTTTAGAGTGAAAGAAATATTACACATGATCATACCATGCTTTACAGGAAATTCAATAAAAACATAAACTGTAAGAACATAAAATTGTGTTTTATTATACCTTTAGTAATTTAATTCCACATGATCATACCATGCTTTACAGGAAATTCAATAAAAAATAATGCATAATAGGAAATTCCTATTTAAACAAAATACTCAGCAGTGTGGTATACAATCATTCTATCAATAAGGAACTTTCATGGTTGCTTTTTCATCTCAAATTTGTTGTTTCCGTTTTGTTACGACTTACCCTATAGAATTAGAATCCTTCTGGGATCTTAGGAATAATAAGAATAACCAAGATTCTTTTTTTCCTAATACAGTAAAAACTTCATATATTAATAAACTATACATATTAATAGAAAATCATAGTCCCAACTTGGGTCAATTATAAATAGTAATAACCTCCATATTTTAATATTAATAGATTTTTCTAGTCCCTCCATAAGGAATTTACCTCCATAAAATAATATAATCGTCGTTATTGGAAACTTATAGATCTTGTTACATCGAAATTTAAAATGAAAAAAAATACTTATCTATAGTTGTTTGAGAAAATAATGTAAATTTTTGGATTGTTATGGCATCTTTTGATTTGCGGATGCGTAAGACCTCATTACTATGGGCACCTTCTTGTTGAAGCCAAAACATTTCCAACTTGTCGAGCATTTTTAAAGTTTGTTATCATGAAACTTTTGGTATTTTCATACTATCATCATCATGATTATCTCTCTTTGCTTCTTCTTGTTTAATTTCATCGATGATTTCTTTTTTGGTTAAAGCATATACGACTTGTTGCTCTTTTGGATGATTAAGGAAGACATCTATATCCATCATCATTTATATACTTTGAATTAGCAAACAAATTATTTCATTTGGTAGATCCCCCTATATTGACAAACTCCATATATTAATAATTTTGTGAAGTCCCAAGGCTATTAATATAAGAAGTTTTTACTGTAGCTACAGTCTCTTTAATCAATAGTCTAAACTGAGGCATTTAAAACTACCAAAACAGAAGAGTAAGGTAATGCATATGACGAAATCGAGAAGTAGAACAAAAAAGAATAAACCTAGACATGATGATTGACATTGCGCATCTGAAACAAGAGATGATAAATACAGGGTGTAAGTACTGATTTAAATGACACTATGGAAAGACTAGGCACAAAAATGAAAACAAAACTTACAAATAACACAGTTTGTAGGTAAATATTTAAATATCATCTGCTTTAAAATTATTCAAGTCAATCTGCACATGGTAATGGAGAGGTTTAGTTGTGCCCACTTTCCTTGCTTAACTACATAGATAAAAACCGAACATCTCGTGATGCCAAATTTCAAAATCTACCACAATGACTGATAAAAAAAAATAGACCAGTCACATTACAATGTAAACAGAAAAAATATATATTGAAAATTAAACATGAAAGAAAAATATTCAAAACAAATGAAGAATGTCATAAACCAGGGACAGTGTTGCCTCCAAATGGGTAGTCACAAGGAGGATCGGAAGAAGAAAAAAAACGTGTATGATGCCTTTTTGGACAATTATAAATGTTATTCGCGGTTTCTAATTATATTTCATTGGTGAACAAGGTTTTCTAATAGCAACTACATCTTCCGATTTTTTTTTGAAACAAAGAAAGCATTCATCCATTCATTCACTGATTAAACTTACCTGAAAATGTTATTCACGGCTTATAATTATATTTGGTTGTTGAACAAGATTTTTTAACGGCATCTACTTCTTCCGATTTTTTTTTTTGAAACGAAGGAAGCATTCATCCATTCAAAGAAAGCATTCTTTGCGTTTGCATAAGGTGGTTAACGAAAATATTTGTTTATTTTATTTAAATCTAGACTCTAGTTCTCTTCCACAAATGCTTAGTGTTTATTTATTTTTTTTGGGTCGACTTGCGTGTCGAGAATTATTATTATTATTTTTTTTTTTTTTTAAGATTTTCAAATTTAATTCCTTTATCAATATTCATTAAATAAAATTTAAATATTTTTTTTTGAATTATTGTTAATGTGCTCCATGCAATAGCTTGATCTCCATTTGTTGGCTTAATGATTTGGGTGTGAAAAGTAGTTCATGAGTATGCCATACTTGGGATTTTAGGGCGGCCAACCTAAAATTCGAAGTGGGCATTATACTACCCATCTTTATTTTTATTTTTTTAATGGTATCAATGAGTTCATGAGCTATCACAATGTTGTTAGTTACTAATCTTACAAGAAAGGAATGCAGTTTAAGATGGAAATATAACTTTGTTCTGTAAGGGATTGAGTCCAGAAATCAAGAGTTTTGATATGATTTTATAAGTGAGATTACATAAGCTTATTGTTCTGAAACCCACATGACTAGTAGGACAAGTCTTCTTAGGTATTAAAACAGTGAAATTATTATTGGTTTTTTTAGAAAAAGTACGTGATGGTTACGAGTTCAATGTACATAAACCGTACGTGTGCGACAAGGGCTCGTTTGTTTTATGGAACGACATATTTTTATTAAACAAACTATGAAAAAGAAAATTGGAGCAAAGCTCAACAACCTTTTAACGAGCAACTCATTGTGAACACAAGGGAAAACCATCCTTGCACGCCATGACACCAAGAGAGAGTTTCTTTCCAACTACTCTTACATCTTACAGTATTGAGAGAAACCCAAGGGACTGTTTTTACAAGTTTTTCAAAGAACATAAAAAGAGCACAAGATAATTTGTGTTCCTGATTTCTTTGTTTACAACTTATAACAAATAGTGTGTGCAGATAATATTCAGTACTGCACAAGGAAACTCTTTTGATAAGAAGAGACATCCTGACTTTTTCACTAAAGAGGTGATCGATGTCGTATGTGTCAAAAATAAATTACACTTTCTCACTACTCAAAATATATAATATAGCAAGGGTAAGAAAGGATCGTTCCCACAGAGAGGTCTAGGTTGTCGTTTGTTTCGATTTCTTATATAAACAAAGATAACAAGGGGGGTTTTCTGATTTTTATAAACTAAGTTATACTAAAAACAAATAAAGTAAAACAAACACGCAAATCAAGATATAAAGATATTGGTTAAGGATATTGTTTTCGTTCACTAACATGTTCTTGTCTTAATAACTAGAATTGATATTTAATCTCTCATTATCAAAGGCCCTAGAATACCTTGATCGCAAGTATATCCCGCAAATCTCCTCTTGTCATCAAAAAACACATTAAAAGATGCAAATATGAATTCTCTCTAAGATAACAACCTAACGTGTAAAAGCACTATCAAGTTTAATTCCCTAGATGCATTAAGTTCTATTAAATCAGGCCAATCAAAGCAATCGAACGTGTAAAAGCACTAATCCGATTTAACAAAGGTTATGATTCACTTGTGACTATTAGGATGTATCACTACAAGCAATATCCACATTATGCTACTTGCAATCGGAAATTTACCACTTTTGCGTATAATAAACTCTAATCTAGCAATAAAGATGAAAGCAGACTCAATCGATTCGCAACTCGACTAAACAAGCATTCAAATCATGTAACAATATTAATGGTGAATCATAAAGGATAATACTGAGACAAAACTAATATATCAAACAAGAATTCATGTTATCTGAAATCAACTTTATCCATAACCAAAAATAATAATCTAGCTCATGTTCATGGAGTTCATAACAAGAAGAAAAGGGAAAGTTTTCATGTTTCTAAACCCTAGAACAAAAAGTAGAAGTAAAGATAAGATAAGATAAATGAGAAAACTCCTCTTTTATATGCGCCCAAGACCCCAAATAGTAAAAATCCCATCCATAATCTGGCTGTGAAAAGAAATTCTCTAACATTTCAATGGGCCACACTGCTGCTGTAGAAGTCCAGCCCAATTAGTATTTGCTTGTCAGTTCTCTGGAACTGACAACACATCTTCACTTCCTCCAACTGCCGGCCTTCTAGCTCACTCCAATTTCAGTTCAAGTTCATAACCATCTGGTCACTAACCAACACCATAACCCTTCTTTCCCATCATTTCAACTATTCTCTGTAATACCAATGTTGCAGCTGTGGTGCAGTTATCCAACTGCAACCACATACACAATCTCATTTACAACAGATTCCGGCAACATCATCTCTACTCACTGTATCATCCAGCTACTTGCAGTTCAACTTGCCAGCATCCTAGCTATAGCACACACGCTTCAACAGCATCAGCATAACCTGTAATCCTCCAACTCTCATAGCCATCTCCTTGTAACTCAATTTGCAGTTCAATACCAGCACCAGCAACATCCTTCTTCACAGCATAAGCCATCATTACAACACCGCCAGTTGCTTATGTAGTCTTGTACCCATATACTCATCACTGCCACCAGATTCACAAGTGCATCTCAGCAACAGGACCAACATCTACCAATTCTGTCCATCACCACCTGCAACAAGAGCTCAAATCCCCCTGTCTACACTTCCTTGGTTCACTACTTCGACAGGAGTGCCATTTCCTTTGTGTTCTCAGATGCTTACAACACCATCATTTCTGCTGCTTAAGCTGTAATTCCATTTCCACCAAGTCAAGCTCCACTGCCATTTTCAGCTCAGCCGTAACTTCCTTCGGTTCATCCTTGCAGAATCCCAGGCATACATCTAATCAGCTTCATTCACCATCTCAGTCGTACCACCAACAAGAGCATCACCTGCTTAATCTGAGCAAACAGTTCATCTTCTGTTGCACCCAAACTGACACCAGCTACCACCACCAGTTCATCCACCAATTTCAGATTGAAACCAAGCTAGAACGCAGTTGCATTTCGTTCTCAGCTCCCAACAGCACCTGTAGCTTCATGCCTGCAATGCCTCAACCCACCATCTCAAGCCACTGCATTTGGTACCTGAACCTAAGCATTCATCTAAACTCACCACCTGTAGCTTCATGCCTGCAAAACCCATCTTCTAATTTCACAAACCCTCAAACATTTCTTCCATGGATCTGCTCTTCACCATCTGTTTCACTAACCCCAAGCACAAATTACCTGTAACGGCATCAAACCACAACTGTGTGTGTTTCTCGGCTTCAATTCTTCTTTCTTCTCTCTGAATTCGAGTTTTGACCATTACCCATATGTTATTCATCCACAATTCTCCATTTAAACTCTGAATCAGCTTCCAAATCTTCCCATGAAACCCTTGATATCAACATCTCTGACTTATCGATCTAACCACCACAATCATCTCCTCCATTTCATTCTCGAGTTGATTCAGCAACTGAGATGTTGTTTCGCCTCTTTTCTCTCTCGATTCTCAGACAAAAACCTGCAGCCATTTCTTCACACATCTCTTGGTTTCAGGTGAGTTGTAATGAGAAGAGAATCCTCGATACAGTGTTGTGTAGTGAACTGGGATGGCTATTTGCATCCACTGATGGATATGGACCACCCAGTAGTAGCCCCTTAACCTGTGACTGGCTCCAAATAACACCGGCCTGTGAAATGACCATAATACTCATTTTGCGCCTATTTCCTCTTCTTTTTACTCTCGTTGACTCCGTTGCACCTAATAAACTCAAAAGTAACCATAAGATACATAATTAACAAGAAAACTCGCAAAGAAAGCATAAACAATAGATAAATATCAAGGTGTTTATGACACCTATCAAATTCTCCCACACTTAGACTTTGCTAGTCCTCGAGCAAATCAAACAAAATAAATTCTAAAACATATACATACAACTCCGTGTCGTCGAGGCTACGGTCACACTTAGAATGTATAACAAGCCTTTAAACTCCTAGGTGTCCCTAGTGGACGAGTTATAGTCTCGTGAAGGTTTACTAGAGATATACCCACAAAACCTATTTTTCCAACTTACTAGTTCTCCGAAATGATAGCATCCAACGCGCTAAGAAGACATAGAAATTCTGCACACTAGTCATAAGAAGTTAGACACATAAATGAACACAATCTCATCCTTAAAAGTTGAGAGAGAAATAACCATCCCTTATCGAAAAAATTCGGGTTCGGAGTGATCAAAAGTCTCGACTCTGCCTCACAAGAAAGGGTTTTATGAAGTTGCTCTCAATAATAAATAGATTTTTATGGGGTCACACATGTGTCCAGGTAGGAATGAAGAGAGAATCCTGTGACACGTTGAATGGCAGGAAGGCAAAACCCTCCGAAATGTTTTCAAAACCCACATCTTTTGTTCATTTTGAAAACCCTTTTTTCTGATGATCTCTAAGAAAGGAAATCAACCACTTAACGAAGGTGGGAATATGCTTACTTACCTCGTTATCCGTTCGACGTGCAGTTAGCACCACTCTCGCAGCATCCATAGAAACGTCTTCGGTCTGCAATCCTTCTCTTCATCTTCGTCTTCGGTCTTCAACTCTTGATGATAATTCTTGAACTTCGTAGAATCTTGACAATGTGATTCTTTCCTCTAATTCCTTGTTGCTTGAAACTTCATTATGAATATTTCTTCTTCCATTGGCTTTATGTAATGAATACAAAACCAAAAACGAACCAAAATATGATACAAAAATTTTTCTTGTCTCTTTTTTTTTTTTTCTCTTTTTTTT
>NC_039364.1:37509701-37516276 GCF_003573695.1 Papaver somniferum
TCAATCTTTTTTCTTTTTTTTTTTTAATTTTTTTTCTTTATGAGACAAGAGAAATAAACACAAACTGAAAATAAAAATAAAAATGCAAGTACAAAGGCCATGGTGTAAGTACTTTACCCCTTGATTCTTCACAACTTGTATGTCTCGATATCATAAACTTCTTGAATTCTCATCTTGATAATCTTCGCTCTTATACAATAGTCTTCAACTTGTAAAAATTCTGCTCCTTGTTTTGTTGCTTTACATGAATCTGAAATCTGCTCATTTCTGTACTGTTGCTTGTAAACCTTGAACGTCTTCAACTTTCTTTCGAGTTTGTGATGCTCCTCTTGTTTATGATGATGGTGTTTCAATGGACCTGTTGGTGTAGAGAGAGATAAGTGGATGGTGTTAACTGCGAACAAGATTACAAGTGGTATGTAAGTTAGCAATTCGATGTCACCATCATGATTGATAAAATAGCACTCAAGAGATCAAAGTAGTGCTTCTATTGGTGGGAGGTTGGGTAGCTCACCATTCTACCCGAAGTTTAAGTACGGTGACACACACTCTAAAAGCACATATTTAGGCACGTACAAAGAAGTGAAGGTCGGTGCCTCTCATGATGTAACATGGGTAGTCTCCACTATAGAGGACCACAACTCTAATACTGAATCAGTCTGCACCTTATTTGCCACTGGCATGGTTAAATCCAACTTTAACTTTCATACCAGTAAGAAACCCGATCATATTCTTTGTCATCTCTAAGTTCAGTCACTCTTATGAGAATCTCGATGTAATCTTAGCGACATGTATACTATGTGACTCTAAACTAACTATAAGTTGGAGTTTTTTTATTCACTAATTTACATAAAAGTTGAAAATTTTGAAAATTTTACAACGCAAATGTTTAACCACTTCCCCACACTTAAACTTTACATTGTCCTCAATGTAAATTGAATCGTCCAAAGAAAGTGAAGGTGGGAAATCTTATAATGATATGCGACAAGAAAATGTAAATACAAGGCAAGAAAAAAACTAAAAAAATAAGAGATACGAGATACAAAACCAATGGGTTGCCTCCCCTTCAGCGCTTGGTTTAAAGTCGTCAGCCCGACTAGCAAGACGAATTCCCCCATACACCAATAATCTGAAAATTTGAGGATCCTTCCATGTAACCTGTTTTGCAAACACTCGCTTCACACAAATATTAGTATGAGAAAATAAAAGTGAAGCTATCAACCGATAAAAGTTTCTCCCACACTTATTCTTGTCCACACTTGGAAGTGTATAAAGAATATAGGAGTCAGGAACTTCCACGGTTTCTTGTTCCAAAACCTGCATAGTTTGAGAATCAAAGGTTTCTAATGACTGATATCGAGAAACAAAGTCATCTAACAATATTCTCGAAGCACACACATTCAAGCCAATAAGAGGTAAAGGATAAGGATTAATAGGCAAAGGGTTAGAAAAACCTTGCATCTCTTGTATTATAGTATCCTCTTCATCCTTAGAAAATTCAAGTGAATTACTTACCTCTTGCACATCGTGGTCCTCTATCGAAATTTGCAACAATTCTTCATTCGTTTCTGCCTTAAGTAAAGTCTCGACATCAACATCTTCATTACAATCTTTTGCATGCTCAATTGGGTCTTCCACAATATTGGTCAAATCAGTTTCATTCTCAACATACTCCACCTTGTTGTTCGGCACATACTCTTTTGCGGATGCAATTCTGTCCATAAGGAACTTTTTTAGAACACTCATTGCATCATTCTCAAGCTCTACCTTTTGAATAGGTTCTTGATCATTATAAAGATCAAGGCTTGAGTAAGCTACATATGTGTCATCATAGTCCTCTTCGTCTTGATCCCAAAAAGATTCCGTAGTACACCTTTGGGTTATGTCACCATGAGTTGCTTCAAGCAATGTATCTTCACAATCATTGTCACTTTCATAGTTAACATAAGATGGGCTGTCGCTGAATTTAATGTTGCTAATCTCAAACTCATCCTTTTGAATAGGCGAATGATCATTATTAAGATCAAGAGTTGAGTTAGATACACAATTATCAACAAAAGTCCCCAAAGGTTGGCCTTTTTCAACATTAGCATCAATCAAACATTCATTACAAACCACAGGCACATTAGATTAGTTATTGCTTTGAAAACAAAATTCTTCTTCATACCTTTCTTCCTTGTATTCATCAATGCTTCTTCGTAAGATAGACATACCTTCACGAAGTTCTTGGAGTTGCTCGTTTGTAGTCTCTTTATCTTTTTGAAACTCTTGTCGTACAAAGTCGGAAAATTTGTCTAACAAGTTAGAGACTTGTTGTTCACGAGCATAAGAATCTTCCAATCCTTTTGGTTGTTCGCACACATACCCGTCATAAGGTTGTTGATATGTATGAGGACCACGATATTCAGTAGGATATTGATCATAACCAATGAATTGGTTTTGACTGTACCCCTGGAATGGTTGGTAATTGTCATATTGTTGAGGTTGGAACCCGTATCCATTGTTCCAATATGCTCCGTCCATTAAAATTGGTACCTGAAACACGATTCTCAAAACAAGGTTAAAAAAAACAAAATAAAAACAAAAACAAAACTAAAAACAAAAATAAGAAACCAAAAACAAGTGACAACCGCTGCTGCCCCCCCTCCCTGCCCGGCAGCGGCGCCAAAATTTTAATCGTTGTCGTATGCATCAAAAATAAATTACACTTTCTCACTACTCAAAATATATAATATGGCAAGGGTAAGAAAGGATCGTTCCCACAGAGAGGTCTAGGTTGTCGTTTGTTTCGATTTCTTATATAAACAAAGGTAACAAGGGGGTTTTCTGATTTTTATAAACTAAGTTATACTAAAAACAAATAAAGTAAAGCAAACACGCAAATCAGGATATAAAGATATTGGTTAAGGATATTGTTTTCATTCACTAACATGTTCTTGTCTTAATAACTAGAATTGATATTTAATGTCTCATTATCAAAGTCCCTAGAATACCTTGATCACAAGTATATCCCGCAAATCTCCTCTTGTCATCAAAAAACACATTAAAAGATGTGAATATGAATTCTCTCTAAGAGAACAACCTAACGTGTAAAAGCACTAATCAAGTTTAATTCTCTAGATGCATTAAGTTCTATTAAATCAGGCCAATCAAAGCAATCGAACGTGTAAAAGCACTAATCCGATTTAACAAAGGTTATGATTCACTTGTGACTACTAGGATGTATCACTACAAGCAATATCCACAGTTATGCTACTTGCAATAGGAAATTTACCACTTTTGTGTATAATAAACTCCAATCTAGCAATAAAGATGAAAGCAGACTCAATCGATTCGCAACTCGACTAAACAAGCATTCAAATCATGTAACAATATTAATGGTGAATCATAAACGATAATACTGAGACAAAACTAATATATCAAACAAGAATTCATGTTATGTGAAATCAACTTTATCCATAACCAAAAATAATAATCTAGCTCATGTTCATGGAGTTCATAACAAGAAGAAAAAGGAAAGTTTTCATGTTTCTAAACCCTAGAACAAAAAGTAGAAGTAAAGATAAGATAAATGAGAAAACTCCTCTTTTATATGCGCCCAAGACCCCAAATAGTAAAAATCCCGTCCATAATCTGGCTGTGAAAAGAAATTCTCTAACATTTCAATGGGCCACACAGCTGCTGTAGAAGTCCAGCCCAATTAGTATTTGGCTTGTCAGTTCTCTGGAACTGACAACACATCTTCACTTCCTCCAACTGCCGGCCTTCTAGCTCACTCCAATTTCAGTTCAAGTTCATAACCATCTGGTCATTAACCAACACCATAACCCTTCTTTCCCATCATTTCAACTATTCTCTGTAATACCAATGTTGCAGCTGTGGTGCAGTTATCCAACTGAAACCACATACACAATCTCATTTACAACAGATTCCGGCAACATCATCTCTACTCACTGTATCATCCAGCTACTTGCAGTTCAATTTGCCAGCATCCTAGCTATAGCACACACGCTTCAACAACATCAACATAACCTATAATCCTCCAACTCTCATAGCCATCTCCTTGTAACTCCATATGCAGTTCAATACCAGCGCCAGCAATAGCCTTCTTCACAGCATAAGCCATCATTACAACATTACCAGTTGCTTATGTAGTCTTGTACCCATATACTCATCACTCCCACCAGATTCACAAGTGCATCTCAGCAACAGGACCAACATCTACCAATTCTGTCCATCACCACCTTCAACAAGAGCTCAAATCCCCCTTTCTGCACATCCTTGGTTCACTACTTCGACAGGTGATTAAGTTTTTGATGATGTTGTAGTAATGAGGTTCAAACTCTCGGACTTGTGAAGATTAAATTTAAAGATTTAATAAAATTATATACAAAAATATTAACAAAGTGTGCGAGAGGTAACCAAGACACTAGAATCCACTATTACACATGAATGATGTCAAATATTTCATAACTCTAATTATCCTTTTAATCCTTTATTTCTTAATCCACAAATAATCAAACATATTCTCAAAAATTAATTGTATCCCTTAAGCATAGATTATCTAACCAAAGCATAACCTATCTAATTAAATCACAACTAATGAAGAAAATTATGTAAACTTTTAAGAACTCTGCAAAAGCAGTGATTGAGTGAATTGTAATTAAATATTAGAGAAAATGAAATAGTTACCCATTGTTCATGTGTGAATAGCTTCATACATTGCCTTGGTTACGAGAGAATTAACCGCTCATCATGTTGGAAAACATCTCAAAGAATTTCATTGATGCTCAAAAATGGTTTACAAATGATGAGAATATGAGAAATACAATAAAACCGGGTTTGTAACAATTATATTTGTTACAAACCAGAAAACTACGACCCTCAGTGACAAAATAAGACTGATGCAGCTGTGTCGCAAACGTTGTGGCAAATGAGTCTGCCTGATGTACGACCCACAGGTGTGAGTCGTTAATACTGTAGAAAAACGACTGCTGGTGCAGGTCCGTTCTTCGTGTTCTTCATGTTCATCAGCAGCAGCAGAAACCGAGTTTGGGAAAACTCGAATTTCTTATTCTCTGGCTCTCCTCAGCCCCCCAGACTCTCGACACCTCTTCTATGAGTCCCCAACACTCTATATATACTCCACAGGATCAAGAAGTCTCGCTATAACTCGAGATAATTCTCTCTTAACTCGGTTTGATGAAAAAATATTCTGGGAATATTTTCTTCCCTAATTTAGCTTCTCACGCGTAGATTTCCATCCTGTTCACTCTAGAAATGTTTACACACGACCCACAATGTTGCTAGAGCCCTCATGCATGAGCAGAACACGCTCAAATCTTCTCCAATCCCGTGTCCAACCCGTGTTTCCCTGTTTTGCATTCCGTGAATTATCCAGCTAATTCTGGCCAAATTTGATCGAACCAAAAGCCCAAAACGTGTTTGCTAGGACATATCACAACTTCCTACCAAAAATCAGCCATTTAATCGCCCTAGAACACGTTCAAAAATTCCAACAAAACATCTGCCAGTTGATAGTATTTTTTTCCCGCCAATTTTTGGTTTTTGAATTTGGGAAGAAGATGTCCTCCCCCCTAACCAGAACTGGGGTGCGAATAGCAGATGCCTTTTGGGGTGACCTGGGGTGCCCCTTAGTAATTGAGGTTCCCCTTATCCAACGGTGAGAGTCCGAATAACACGTGTCCTCCGGGGCTTTTACCAAATTTTCGAGCCGAATTTTCCAAAAAATGTTTATTTTCCAAAGGTGCCTACAAACACATAAAACACCAAAATTAGTACAAACTCGAGTGCCAACAATATATAGTATTGAGATCAAATTAAACACAAAAATGTGTCTGTCAAATACCCCCAAACTTATTATTTGCTAGTCCTCGAGCAAAATTTATTTTTGAAAAGATAAAAAGACTACACTTAGCACGTGCAGCAGGCCGTTAAACCGCTAGGTGGCCCTAGCGGCAGAATGTTGTCTTCGGAGGGTTTACCATAGGTGTACCCACAAAACCTTTTCTCCTAATTGGTCACAAGTATCCAAAGAGCTATGAGGACATACATATTCTCAACCTATCTCCAAGTAAGTATAATGCCAGAGAAATTAAAGGTGTCAGCTCTAAAGCTGACTGAAGAAAAGGGGAGACACATCCACACGACTGCTAGATAAAGAGATATCCGCTACACAACTAGATAAACATTGTAAGATGCGTCCGCTGCTTTACAGCTGGATAAGATTAGGAGAGAGATAAAAATGAGAGGGACATCTGCTACACAACTGGACTAATTACGTGTGATGAGTTAAACCAGTGCTAGAAAGATTTTTTGTCGGATTGAAAGCATACTAACAAAGCAACCAAAATGCATCTTTCTTCGACTCTCTCACAATGCTAAGTAGAAACAACGCCTTCTTCGGTCTTCAACTGTTGATGATAAACTCTCGAACCTCATAAAACCTTGACAATTAACTCTTCTCTTCGATTTCTTGCTTGACTTATAAATTTCTTCTTCCCTATGGCCTTATTGAACAAAAAGAACGTAATGATGTTTCATTTTTTTTTTTT